>NC_041397.2:193572089-193849589 GCF_900747795.2 Erpetoichthys calabaricus
TCCATTCACCACTGTACTTCCAAACCGGTCAATGTCCTTCCCAGAAATATTGAATATACGGTGTCCTGGATATATTCCTGTTTTTTCAATATATAACATACGTATATAACATAACAACAAATACATCAAACCATAAATGTTGGTGGAACACCTCTCATACATCAGAAAGCTAGTTTGGTCAAATAAAGTAAAACAGATTCCAATAGATAAATTTTGGGGCGCTAACCCAGTCATCCCTGTTTAATTCAGTCAAAAAATGATACAAAGAAGGGCCACTGTGCACAGCAGTATAATCAACAAAAGAATACCAAATATGAAATCCATCTGGCTGGGTTAACAAGGTTCGTCTCTTTCTCTCTCTCTTTTTATCTTTCTCTTTTCAAGTGATAGTGAGCTCCATTTTATGGTGCAGTCTATTCACAACAGACTGCCTTGTTCCAACATTGGCGGGCATTATAGCCGGGAAACTGGAAGGGGCGGAGTCAGTTGTCCTCACTAGGAGTCTTCTCTGTACTGCGGAGGGAAGAAAAGAGGAGAAGGTTAGCACAAGCACCTCCTCTCTACCTTGGGTGGTAGTGCCTGCTTCAGATGAACCCAGAGAGTGATCCACAGATGTGCATGCGTGACAGTAGCCATCATTAATGAATGTGTAAACCATGTACTTCCTAGTATTATACAATAAAGTTGCATTTCCCAATTATAACTGACAGTGAGATCTGCTGTACCAAATTTACTGTAACAATGGTAATTTTGTCTGCCTCAAATTTCTGCCACCAATCATGTTGATCATGTTGTTCAATTTCAATACAACAAACTCTCAAGTGAATTTCTACTCTATTCTGCAATGAGTGATAATGCCAGGGTATTTTCAAACTCAGAATGACATTATGGCAACATTGAGAATCTTCTACCTAATGAGGGCTTGGATTTTGAGGTTAGCTAAGCAGATCAAGAAAAGTCTTCCAGATAGTATGAAACTGCTTGAGGCACTTACGACTCCTGGATAATCTATTCTTCTTTCTTATATTCAAAGAGGATTCTGGAAAGTCAGAGAAACTATGGAGAGTTATTCACAAGCTTGAATGGACTATCAAAGAGGACAGCAAAACTGAGGGTTTATGGGTAGCAGACAAGAAAGATATTCTAGAACTGGCCCGTATTGCCTGCTAAATGTTGACCTTACCAGTCAGTAATGCTGCTGTTGAGTGCTCTTTCTTACAGATGACACAAAACAAACCTCCAAAACAAAATGTAGGAGAAATCTTTTTAAAATATAATTCATGTTCGAGCACAAATGCAAAGAAACAAAATATGCTGCCTCAAACTCAAAGGATCCTTTCACTGTTCACAGCTGACATCCACTTAGCCCATACTGAGGTAGATGAGGAAGACAGTAACACTGTGGCTCTGAGGCTAGGGATCTGCACTGACAATTGGAAGGTTGCTGGTTCGAATCCCGTAAAATGCCAAAAGGAACTCTGCTCTTTTGGGCCCTTGAGCAAGACCCTTAACCTGCAATTGCTAAGCACTTTGAGTAGTGAGACAAGCGCTATATAAATGCAAAGAATTATTATTATTAAATAGTTCATTTGTGCTGTGGTATTAATAAAACAAGATAGCAGACAATAAGAAAACACAAAAGAGAAAAGAGGACCAAGGAGTAAGAAATAAAAAAGTGTCAGCAGGTAGCTGTATATTGTTTACTCAAAAAAGTAAGCTCAGAAAAAAATCTCTTATGTTCTTGCAGCCATGTTTATGTCATAACTTAACAAGTAACAACAATTTCTTTCAAACATTTTGCATCCTAAAGAATTTTGGTAATTATGCAAGACTAATTTTAGATTGGCTGCATCACACAGGAATTTGGAGAAACATAAATTGACTTTTATTGAATTTAGCATGTTTAATTGCTTAATGATGGTGACACATTGAATTAGTCAACTGAGCAAAAATTTTTGGCTGCTCATTTTCCATTGTACTCAGCAACTGCTGCTTCTCTCTGTTCAACAGTAGTCCACCAGCAGTGATGAGTTTCACTTGCCCTGATACTGTTTTTTAATTGTAAAATCCCGGTATAACCATTCACCATGTTCATTACTGACTGCACCAACATTAGCAGGGAAGAAGTTCAAATGTGAATATAGAAAATTAGTCTTTGGTGACATGTTGCAGGTCATGTTTTTATATGCTTGAAGTATGTTTTGTCAACTAGCCGGATGCAGTCTGGTGCTCGGCGGTTGACGAGAAAATTTTCAACAACATCAACATCTTCCATGCAATTTCCCCGGGCCCTACTTGTGGATCTTAAAACTGCTTGTCATTGATAACGTGTCTGGTTTGTGTACAGATAAAATGCCTTCCTTAATCCTGGCATCAGTTATTCATGGAAACACCTGTCTCAAAACTTGAAATCCTTCACCTTTCTTGTTCATCACTTTCATGAAATGTTTAATCTTTACAAGTTTTATATGAAGAGAACGCAAAAAATATCTTTTATGGGCCGACAAGTGGTTTGGGTGCCACTCTTTTCTGCCCTGGAACCAAATGCTTATGGAGTGGTCAGTTCTTTTTAATGTAAGGAGACACTTTAGCATGGCTGTCCCATTTACAAATGAAACAGCAGGAGCTGCATTCATGGTAGCATTGCCACTACTTTTAGATCACCACAGATGTTCTAGTTGTAGTAATTTATATGTATACTATAATTTAAGGGGATATAACAAAAATAAATTGCAATAAAATGGTACCTCATTGGAAAAACTTTGTGATCAGCAGTCCAAAATCTATATGATACACCCAAAAGTGCTGGAAGCAAATTTGTCATTGTCCAGTGTAACATATTAATGAATGCATACTCTGAGCAAGTTGGAAGGGCTCTTCAATGGACAGGTCATTCCTCAACGCACTATGAGTACCATGTGCTACAGTTTTTTAGTGTTAAATGAACTCTGAATGAGTTACGTTTTATATGAATTACAATTTAAGGCACTTGATGATAATTTGCTTTTCAAATGAATGAATATGTGAACAAAAGAGAGATGGAAATAAAAGTACAGGGGAAAAGAAAACAGGGGTGGCCAAAGCAGAGGTGGATGGATAAAGTTAAAGAAGATATGAAGGAGAAAGTGGATCAAGCACATCGACCCCACATAGAAGTGAATAAAGATGAAGAAGAAGATGAAAAGGAAGAAGAATGATTTTAGAAGTAAATTCTTAGAAGCAGAAAAATTTGTGATATCATTATTTTGCATACTTGCTGCAGACAGGCATATATTTACTTTAGTAGAGTGGAAACAGTCAAAGTCCTAAATATTGAATAAAAAAGCTACCCATTCAAAAGTAAAAGTTCGCCAGGCACCAAAAAGTGTAAAATACAACACTTAACTAATATTATTAACTGTTTAAATCATCATCCTCCAAGATAACACAATAAAACTGCAAAGCATCCATGTTTTCTCCAAGTATGGCATTTCTAAAATTATTTTAATGAAACAGTTTTAAAAATTGAATGAATATTAAAAAAATTAATCAAAGACTTTGCATAGCAAAATGTTAAAAAGTTAGACCAATTGTGGATAATATACATTAAAATAAATATAATATTTCTTATCAGAATCCTGGTCTATGGAATAAGTACCAATGCATCCATATTCTAATAACATTCTGACCATTCTTTTCCTTGATGTTGTGTTCTATCAGAAAAGTAGAATGACATTTCACAAATTCTAAAAGTCTTTCAAATTGTGGCTTAGAGGTATTTGGCATTCTAGCAGCAGACAAGGTAAAGGCTTTGTTGCCTGATCTTTTCATTCCAGCTCTAGGTTACTGAGTTGTGATTATTTCAGAGTTTCAGTACGGGATCCCAAATATGAACAGCATTCCAGTGCTGCATTGATCACTCCTCAGGATTTCCTGCAGATGTGCAGAAAAGTACAAAAACAGCTGTGATGACAGGTAGGAACCATGTGGTGATGAGTTTCTTAAAAGCCTGAGATTGGAACACATCAATTTGGTGCTCAGCCTAAAACAAAACAGCAAATACAGTATATGCCATCAGTAATGTACATGTGTAGAAAATAGTCAAATCTGAGAGTGCTTCTCTTTCTTTTTAACATAAAAATCAACTCTTCCTTTTTATTAGAAGTGATTGCTTGGGATGACAATTGTCATATCGAAGGTTGTGGCAGACATCCAGTGCCCTCACCCAGCATTTGGAGTGGAAGGACCCAGGGAGAGAGAGGGTAGCGCCAGGGGGTACTGCATGGATTACAGAGTCCTACTTTGAAGGGATTCTGCTTCACCAGGAAGTGCTTCTGGAACATGCTAACGGGCCACTGGAAGTACTCCTGGGTGCAGCATAACAGAAGCCCGCTGTCTTCATTTCTGGAGCTAGAGTCGGGAGGTGGAGAACAATGCTTGCTGGAGGAGGAGTGGAACTGGAAAGAGAGAGAGAGAGAGAGAGAGGACAAAGACAGAATAAAAAGAAGACACAGTGCTGTGGGTTTTGTTATTGTGCTTATTGATACTGTGCTTTGGTGGTGTAAACAATAGGGGCGTTTCCCACAACAGAATAAAGCCTGTGTTTTGTGCTGCATTTGTGTTTGTGTCAGGTTTGGGGAGCTGGAGCGCCCCCTGCAGGCCACAAGGTGAAATTAAACAAGATTATTTTTGTCATTTAAGAAGCATTCTTCGCATTCTAACACATGATAACTGCAGAAATGTTCATATGTAATTTACATTTTCAAATTATACACGTTTTTAAAAGTGTATAATTTCTATGCTAAGGCAGTTTTTGTGTAATTATGTAACATTTACAGCATGCATTGATCAGTATAATTCAAACATCGTCAAAAATATTTTATTCCTCATATCCACAATAAAAAACATTTTGGTACGAGTTCACAATGAGGTGGCTAGTTTTTCATTATTATAATAAAAAGAGCACCTGATAAAAAATCATTACTGAAGTACTGTCAATTTGGAACAATAAAAATATATGTGCAGCATGTGGTTTTCTGTGTCATGAAGGTGTAGATTTAATAGTAAAATGTTGCATGCAAATATTTTATTATGTGGAATGAAATGGATGAATCATATCTTTCTGCAAAAATTATGTACTCCTTCCTCAACAGTGCTGGAGATGGAACTTAATAATAATTAGTAATGATTATAAATGTCTTGAATTGCATTTACAAAACTAGTAACTGTGCCACGGTTCATTCAGATTTCCACAGGTTCATATATTGACGCAGTAGAAGAATGACAGACATCACTCAAAAAGTGGTTAAATCGTGTTTACGGATTCCTAAAACGTGTAGCTTGAACTTGAAATTATGCTGATAACACAATGCATATATATATATATATATATACAGTGTATATATGTATATTTGTGTGTGTGTGTGTGTGTGTCTGCATACATGCCCATGGTATATGTGCTTCAGATGAAACAAGTCATAAAAGTAACAAAAACATGCCTCTTATCACCATTTTTTATGAGGCTATGGCATTTTCTTTGTCTCGAAAAGGTATACAGTTTAATAAACTAGATCAAAAATTAAAGGTTCCTAAGGTCTTCCATCACTACTAAGTTTGTAGCCATTGAAAGATTTAGAAAATTTCAGCAAATATCTATAGGGTCATTAATGAGAAAAACAACAACAGTAGTGACACATTTATTAGCATTTACTAACTCCTGGGACTTCAGAGGGATGTTTGGTCGGTGGCGATACTTCAAGTTGACAATTATAATAGTTTACAATGTGTATCAGTGATTTTATTCTTATACTGGTAACATAATTCTAAAGCAAAGGACAAGAAGGTCACAACAATGCATTCTTCAGATGCAGACCTCCTGGAGATATTCCATCAAAGTCCTCTAACACAGGCCTAAAACAGCTGGCTCTGTTTTAACATTCAACCATAAGTCATACAAATGGTTAAAGAAAAATAATACAAAAAATAAATCAGTAACCAGCAGGGCTCTGTTTTTCAAAAGAACAATCTGTGGGGAAGTAAAACGCAGCACATGTTCCCAAGCTAACAAATGTGGTAGCACTCCCTCTCTTTAAAGTCTTAACAAGCTTTTTTAAATGCTATTGCATTCCTCTAAATATATTTTGAAACTAAGTCATGCAAAATGTAAAAAAAAACAAAAATCCAAAAAAACAAATGCTGGTAAAATAAAATAAAATCTGTTTATTGTCAAAAAGGAATACATTTACAAGAAAAGCAATGCGTGGAAAGTCATGAACTATGATACAAGCTTTGCTTCAGAACGTTTGTTTGCAATGCACCTCCTTAAGGGTCCAATGTAGTGTGTCATAATAAGAAATGTAAAAGCCAACACACTTTAAAAAATGATAATAAAATCCTGTTGATTTTATTAAGGCTGTATTAATTTTTTTTAATAAATGGACCTTTATTTCTTACTATTTCCACATTAAAAGTATTGTTAAATATGAATTTCTACCAGTGTGAGTAAACTTATATATATAACATAATGTATGCATATATATTCATAAAAGTGCCTAATCCAGTTTAGGGTTGCAGGGCCTATCCCAGCAGAATTTGATGGTAGGCACATACAAACCTTTCGTGAGACACCCGATTGGCACAGGCTCACTCATATGAGATCAATCTTGAACTGCCAATCAACCTACAATACACGTCTTTGGGATGTGTTAGATAAACCAGAGTACCTGGAACAATTCCATGAAGACACCAGGGTAACATGCAAACTCAACACAGACATTTGGAGCTTTGAAGCAGCAGCACTAAACATAAATTAATATAACTACATACAAAATATAAATGAATGTTTGCCAGAATCTAGTCTGCAGGCTTTCATTATAAATCAGTATGAAAAATTATTTAAATTTAAACAATATTCCACGATTACAGTTTAGGTATTTCTGAAATTATATTTTCACTCAACCGTCTATTCATTACTGATTTTTTGTTTTAAGTTTTATTGGACTTAAACACTACACTACAATATGTTAAACACAATCAATTAAAAATACAATTAATATGACATTCCAAAAAGAAAAATGAAAATCTGATCTATTCTAATTTACACCTAAAGTCTCACCCATATCCAGTTTAGAAAGCTACATGAACAAAACTCCCTCTAAAATAGAGTTCCTTATGTAAAGAAAAAACAAAACTAAGTTAGAAAATATTCAAACAACTCCTGTTGAAGTGTTTCAAAAGTAACTCTTCAGAACACAACCTTTCTTCCATCTATTCATTTCCTGAAGCTGCTATTTCCATTATTAGGCTGCAGTTAGCCAGGGTCCATCTTGGCTGCACCCGCTGGAAAATATGAAAAAAAATCTATGGCAAAATAGATTCAAGGCAACACTCAGCTACACATCCATACTAACTCATTCCGAGACCATTTAGAGTTTTGGGGATTTGGGCAGAAAATAGACTATCTACACAGAGAAGTACAGAATGTGTGAATTCTTCTTGTGTTTAGTGTGGGCAAAATAAATTGCACACCCACAACCCAGAAATAAATGCAAAATGTCCAAAAAAAAAAAAAAAAAAAAAGAAACAAATATTGTTCTGTTCCTTGTTAAAAAGGAACATATTTATATATTACGGAATATCATTACAGAATACAGAACACAGAAAACCCTAGATTAAAGATGAACTATGACTATATAATTATTTTTTAAAAATCTCTTTTAAGTTACACATTTCTGACGTAATATCTTATTCGGAAACATGTAACTATTGCCAAATTAATTAAAATTGTGTGCAATACCTCATATAAAAACAGTTCAAATTATTCTGAAGTTAAGAAATTTACAGTAAAGATACTTAGAACCCTTACATATCTCCCATGGGTAAAGAATTGGTGAAAAGTAACAAAAACATACTTTGTGAAATGTACAGTATAATGATTTAAATACTAAAGCCCTTTTTGTCAAATGCCAGATGTTGACAACAGTCATGCAGTAGTCTCTTATAACATGAGATTGATCAAGTCTGAATAATACATTTTCACAAATTTATTCTAACTGAATATTGTGGTTAAACCAAAAATATTAGTTATTCTAAAACCCAACTTTTTAACAAACTAAAATTTAATACAAAACAATTTTTTGTGTAATCTCAACTAAATATTTCTGATGGAGTGGCGTTACGCACATGAACCAACCTCCTTTTGCTAGTTTTTTATAATGCACAGGGCGAGAATGGTTACGTATACACTTGACAGTATGACTGCTACTGCTATTACTAGACTGGATGCAGAGATCCAGACATTTTGGTAATTCAATATAACTTAGAGTTCAGAACACAACTGTTGATGCTGTTCTGAATGTTTCAACCCCTAAAAATTCTTGGAAAATGCTCTAGTTATTTTATGGAGGAACAAAAGCACAGTAAATTAAATGTGATTTGACAGTAATACAATCATGAAAGAAACATTTAATTGCTAAGTGTAAAACGTTAATAGACTGGTTGAACTGTGAAAAGTGATTTATGATTTATGACTACATTTAGAATTTTCCTTTTAAATTATTTAATGTAGAGAGTTTTAAAACCAAAAGCCTTTCTTTACTATTCCTATATGATACTTGAAAATATTTAACAAACGATGTACCTTTGACATAAAATGTTATTTAGTTTATGAAATGCCAAGAGTTATAAAAAGCAACTGAGTATTATAATTATAACATCTGACAAAATTAAATGGAAACGATAATCAGTAATGACTTTAATTAAGAATGTGTCTTTAGGGTTTTCTGTTTCTGATAACTGTATAAAAAATACTATTTTTTTGTGTTTAACTTATAATGATCTCTTTGGACGCTTACCTTGGTGTTTTGGTCTCAATTCAGAAATTATAAAATTGAGTTTTCTGTTGTTTCATTATTGGATAATTGGAGTTATTTTAGTATTTTTGTTATCTTGTTTTGCATTTGCAATGGATTTTCATTCCATTTTTCTGAATGTTTGAGTTTTTTTATCTGATATTTACTATTGGGCTTGGAAATGGCCATGACAGGGAAGCAGCTGCAGCCTTTTACATTCACTGTCATTTGCCCTGGTGTCTTCTCTGCTCGTTGTTAATTGTCATAATAAACACCACAGAAAAAAGGTGAATAAACAGGACAATGACAAAAGAAGAAACTATGGCAAAAATATCAATATATCAACATTCCTTATACATGTAAATCTCACACTTTTTCTGAATGCAGAATAAGAGAAGAACAATTAAAGACCTGCTAATTAAACTTTTCTGATCAGTAAGATTGTGAAATTGATTGGAATAAAATGCTGCAGCCCCAGTGGGCCCCCGGGACTGAATTTGAGAACCACTGGTTTAGACAGCATGGGGAATATATAATTTTGGGATAAGTGCTCACCGTTTGATATTCTGAGACTACAGAGGGTGAAGCTTTCAGTAGTTCAGTTTATTCTTGGGGATCTCTTTACTTCAGCAGTGTTATTTTTAACAAAAATCACATTTTTTAAAAAAGGAGTACAGAATATCTTTTATCAAAGGACACAGTAAGACAGATACAGTATATGGACATATCCATAAGAGTCTGCGTGCAAAAAAACTGGATCTGCCTGGGTAATATATTTTTAGCTTTCTTTTTTTTTTTTTACCTTATTACCCTTAAAGGTTTACATTGTTTGCATCTGGAGAATAATTTGATTAGAAATTTCAGGAAGCAAACACTTTAGAAATAAGCATGTCTAAATAAACTGGAGGATATTTCAATAAGATAAGTATATACACTGGGAACAGCATTCATATTACCCTGGTGAGGTCTCTTAGTTTTACCCTTCCAAGCAAGATGAAAAAAACAGATAATTTGATATTACAGGTCAAACATCTGTTTAATGTCCAGCTGCTTTTTTGTTCTTGGAATAGGTGGCCAAATCTGGCTACCTATAAACATTATGCCTGCATGCTTTATACAGCTGGAATGAACTTTAATGCATTTTGTCAGACTGACATACGTTTTCATTTTTAGGCAAAGTGAATGGACGTGAATCAGAATGGTGCCATGGACAGTTTTCTGGCATTTGTGACACTATTTTTATTTTTACCATTTGTGCTAAAGAACAATTGCACAATTACGATCACTTTTTGAGAAACTTGAAAGGCATATTATGTCATGTAGGCACATCTGAGAAAGACAGAAGAAAGGGAATCTGTTCAAATTGGGGAAAGCAAATCAATTTGATGGAGAGAGGAAGAAACTGAGAGAACTGTCCAGTTGTTTTTGTCGATCTTCGTGTGTCCCTTTTCATTATTCTATGGAGCAGACTTGTTTACTTTTGCAATCATTGCATGTTTATATCTTATGCTGGAAAAATATAATGATTAACACATGCACTGAGCAAAATATGTACACTGTAAATATACAAAATAAAGCATGATTAATAAGGTCAGCATTGCAAATACAGATGAAGCTGCAATTGCAGAAGCTTAATTTCTTCATTTGAGAACTGCAAATAAAATTGGTGTGTTTATATAATTCCATTTCTTTGATTTTTGTCTTTATTGTCTGGTCTAGTTTTGAATTTATTTGTAGTTCAATCCAATGTGATATCTAATGATAAATTGAAAGGAACAATTTGGCAATGTGCATAATGTACTGTCTTGTTAGCCTTGGTGATTCCAAGGCATGGAATGCATACATTTCAATAAATATGTAATTTCCTTAAATTTGCAATAAAAAACTCAAAATAAAAAATGATCAGAATTGTATTTGTTTCATTTATTTTGTGCTGTTTTACAGCTATAGACGATATGTGTTTAAATAGTAGGTCACCTAATATTCTATTACTGTATGTGTTTGTGATGAAAGATGAGAATGGAAACAATGGCTATACTGTACTCAGTTGATTCAAGAGTTATCTTTTAGGACACATGATGAACGTTTCCATTTTTGTAATGTAAGAAATGACCCTTCCTAACCAATCAATGCACGTGTCACCACTGGTTGTTAGAGGGTTTGATGTCATAGGTTTGTGGTGATTAATTTATTTTAAGCTATAAAACAGGCTTCCCTTTTAAAGGTAGATACAAAAGTAAGCTACCTAAAGTTTTTAACCAGCAAACTCTAACTAGCATAGCAACTCTCAGCACCAGCACACCTTAACAGATTGCATTAAAGTCTGTTTATACGGCTATCACAAGCGACACAAATGTATTAAACCTTGCCAAACAGTGATGGCTTACCACATAAACGTAGCCATTTAGAGTCACCTAATCTCAGATGAGGGTGCTGCAAAGTGGCAGCTTTTGTTCTTAAAATGTGGGGGAGATCATGACACTGTTATACATTCTGCAGACTACAGGGACAAGTTAAAAATGGAAAATAAGTAGCGAGGGAAAGAATTTCCTTGTTTTCCTATCTCTTGCAATGACAAACAGCAAAATACTCACTGGCCATGCCTAAGTTAAGAAGACTGCTCATTAGTGGTATAATAAGGTCACAAAATACATCTTTATTTTAATTAGCACATTCCACAATGAGAGTTTTCACAAAGCAATAAGGAAAATTAAAGATCAAATTAAAAGCAAGTTTAGAATAAATTCAATTAGAACATTACAAGTTAAACAAAGACACTCAAAGAAATATTTAATGTAGATGAGCAGAAGATTGACTGAGAATATTGAGCAGATATTTACATTTAAGCAAGAGATTATGAGAAATCCTAATTCTTCGAATAATACCTATTGCTTGAAAGATTGGTATTCAGTTCAATAATAGTTTTCTGTTGAATTTTGTAAACACATACATATATCTCAAATCTCCTCAATCCAATTTATAATTGTGTGATGCTGGGCACAAGGTGAGACACAATCCCTGAAAAGGGCTCCAGTCCATCACAGGGCAAACTGAAATCTGTTTCTTTTTTAATTATCATGACGTTATATATAACATACATTTTTCTGGCATTTTTAAATAGATGTGGCAAGAACGTTGCACAGTATCGGCATGTCAGCCCAGCTCACAGTGATAAAGAAGACAACACTGATGTAATACATAAAACGTGACTGCAAATGAACTCTCATATGTAAAGACTACATGTAATTCAGTTTTATTCTTCTCATATTCTTAATTAATTTATTAGAAATGGGAGTCCAATTAATCTTTATTTAATAAAGATTTTAAAAATATACTTTTGAAAAGGCATTAACTATTTAATCTTCGGGTGAAATTTGAACGTAAAAAAAAAATCAGGCCTCATTAGCATTACCATGACAGGCTACATTTGCAAGCAATTGGGGTTAATAAAAATTCAAAGAAAAACAAATATGAAATGCTTTCATACCATTACTGTATAATTGCTAACTTTGGTAAATACCATATGTATTTCTTTCTAGTATAGAGTTTTTTTTTCTCCATAACATAACGTTCTCAGGCTCGCTTAATCCACTTCAGAAGAGTGAATATGTAAAATCCTAGCAACATTGGGCAGACAGCAAAAACCAAATCTGAATAGGGAGCCAGTCCAACTCACGCACATATCCACACTCAGACTCACACTGAGCCAATGCAGAATTGCCAATTCATCTAATAAACGTGTCTTAGGAAAGTTGGAGGAGAAGTAAGTACTTAGACAAAAACACACAGGCAGAAAGACAACATGAGCGCTCCACACAGACAGCATAATGTTATAATGTTTCAACCCAGGACACTGGATCAGTCAGGCAGTAACACCAACCAGGTAACACCAACCATATAGTAGTTTGGTTAACTTATGCTTCCAATAGGCTGCCTGTTTAGCTTTTTTAATCCACCCCCTGTTGTTTTTTTTTTTGCGATTCTTACAATTTCCTCCCACATCATCAAAAATTTTACTATAAGCTAAAAAGTGAGGCAAAATTAACCTGCTATGGTGTTGCCCATTCAGGGCCATTTCTAGCCCTTCTTCCGTTGTCCCATTCATGTCACAACTGTCCTGCACTACACATTGCAGATCCAGAAAATGAATGACAGGCTAGAAATATGACCATAGACCACAGATACAATAAACATTAGATGATGAACAAAAAGTGCCTTCAATTTCAGAACTTCACTAACACCTAGGAAAAATAAATTATATGATAAATTCAGTATAATTCAGATCAAAGTTATTTTCCCCACATTCAGAGTATACACAAGAAACTGTGATCTTACATGAACAATTTAAAAAATTAATAAAAGCAGAACTATTAATAATATAACAATTCAAAAAATGCTATTCCTGTTCTTGCAGTTTTAAATGATATCTACAGTATACAGCACTGGTCAAAACATGAAAACAAGCACCTTAAAACTGTCTAAATATATACGTTTTTAAAATAAGAATGTTCTTGAGATGGCAAACATATTGTAAAATAGTCAGTCAGTCATTATCCAAACCACTATATCCTAACACAGGGTCATGGGGGTCTGCTAGAGCCAATCCCAGCCAATACAGGGCACAAGGCAGGAACAAAACCCGGGCAGGGCGCCAACCCACCGCAGGACACACACACACACACGCACACACACACCCACACATCAAGCACACACTAGGGACAATTTAGAATCGCCAATGCACCTAATCTGCATGTCTCTGGACTATAGCAGGAAACTGGAGCACCTGTAAGAAACCCATGCAGACACGGGGAGAACAGGCAAACTCCATGCAGGGAGGACCCAGAAAGCAAACCCGGGTCTCCTTACTGTGAGGCATATTGTAAAACAGCATATCCATATTGTTTTTGGGGAAAGAAAAGTGAGATTCTACCATTTTAAACTGTCTTAGAAAGTTAATTTTACTAGTAAATTCACTTGTGTTTGCTTATTTTGAACAGAATGCAAGTTTCACATAGCTATGTAGTTAATGGAAGATTCTGTTTTATCCCCTGCATGCTATCATGTAATAAGATATTCTTAATATTCTGCTGTATATCTGGTGTGACAACTGTATAATCTCAGACTGACAGTTAGGTAGAGACCTGAACTCTGAGACAGATCTGATTGTTTGCTTTTAGATGGAATGGTATGGTGACATACAGTTTTCTGACCATACAGTAAGTCATAGTGTAAGTCTTAAACAAAAACATCATAGACAAGAAGTTTTCTTTTTTTTGGTGATCTGTTTTGCTTTGAATTGCACTTAACCTTTTAAAACACTCCTGGGGCCTCATGCATAAAACTTTGCTTAGATTCCATACTAAAATTGTGCCTACGTTTAAAAGGCAAAAATGACATATGCACAAAAAAAAAAAATTGGATTATAAAACCATACGTACACCATGTGTGACACCAGGTTCCTTCATAAATCTCTGATCAACTTAAAACTGTGCACTTGTGCACGTGCTTTTAGCTACTCCTCATCACCTCCTCTCAGCAAACATATATGACTTAAAAAACACCTTTTTTGAAAATTCATGATGTAATATTCATATAAATCTGGCCATGTTCCAGAGAGATATGTCTTTACTACAAACCAAGGGAGAACAAAAGAAATAAAACTTACTGACATAAGCAGAGTTGGCCTACGAACAGGTGCAATATAGTACTAATATAAGTCTCAAAAAGGGTATTTTTACAAAAATTTTTCAAGGCCACAGTTAATGTAAAAATTTTAATAATCAATGGATTAGGTTAACAGTGATGTGGTGATAGCATTGCTTCCTCATAGTAATAATAATAATAATAATGTATTTTAAGGAGTCCAGGGTCACTTCCCAGTTGTTCTCGTGTGAATTTGCTCTGGTTTCCTCCCACAGTCCAAAGAAATGTGGGTTAAGTGAACTGGTGATAATATTTCATCTCCGGTGTATGTGTGTGTGTGTGTGTATTCACAACTGTCTAGGATTTGTTCCACTTGCACCCATTGCTTGCTTGTTTGCTGGGACAGTCTGCAGCTGTCCCATGCACTAGATAAGCAGGTTTAGATAATGTACAGATGGATCAACGAATACTATAATCCGTCCTGCCTAAAGTATTCTGTATTGCACGTCACATGTACTTAAAACAAAGATTTACACTGTACGTTATCAGTTACAGATTAGTTTACTTTTTCAGATTTAGCTTGTACATCTTGTCTACAGCATATTCCTCTTTTACGCATCTAATAGCCATTCTTTTAGGCAAAACAAATTGTCAGAAGTCAGCACAAGTGATTAAAACACCCGAAGAGGTTCTGCCTGCATATGCTGCCTGTACAAACAGCAGCATGGCGGTCACAAATCACACGTACCCCTGTAACTAAATCTGTCTATATGATGAAGTAAATAAAAAACTTTGAAAAAAAAACTCAGCTTTGAGATTCAGTTAACTAAGTTGAAACCAAATGTTACACTACACATACATTGTCTAATTTTTTAAAATAAAAAAGTGATTATTTTTCCACAATTAAAATACGTAGACAAATAAACTTAAATATCATTAACAGTATTTGTGTACTTATTCATGATGATGACTGGTTTATAAATTGATTTAGACTTTCTGGAGTGTCATCTTGGAACTGTGTACTGAATGGGATCCTACATTACAGAGACCATCACGCAGAGAAAAACATAACCCTGTTCTGTTACCAGTTTTAGCAGCTGTAGAGTTTTTGGTGATGGTAACTTGTCAGCAGGATCTGGCTAGCTGGTCAGGAATCCCTGTCATCCTTGAATTGTGTCATGCCGTTACTGGCTAGCCAGATACACCCAATTTCCTTACAGTCAGGGTAAGCAAATGCAATTTGCAGCAATTGCTGATTTTCCTAATGTAATTGGTGCAACTGGCTCTACACATGTTGCAATAAAGGCACTATCATAGAATGAATTTGCTTCTGTAAATAGAAAGCACTTCTATTCAATTAATACACAGCTAATATGTGATGTTCAAATGTGTCTGATTAACATTGTTGTAATGTGGCCTGGCTGAACCAGTGACTCCTTTATTTGATCAAATATTAGTGTGGGAAGCAGACTTCAGGGTCACGCTGTGTGTGATAATTGGCTTTTTGGTAATGTTGCCATTGCCAGTTATGTCATACAGCACACCCTTTTTATGGGTAAACTAGATAGGCTACAAAATAACATTAAGCAAGTGCATTAGGCATTATTAACAACATTAAACACAGCTGTATTGAGAGAACATCTCAGTTAACTGTATTATGACCCTGCTTAGGAAAAACTGGGACTAGAAGAAGGATAGATGGATGGATGGATGGATGGAAGGACATGATCATCAGAATGTGACTGAGGCATTATTGAAATGCATAACAAAACAAGATTTTCTGTTCACTTAGATGTCACACCACTGTGGATCACTAAAATATCAACACCAAAAAAGTCTGCATAAGAGTTACTGATAGATGGATGATTGAAACTTTCCATAACGTGATTCCAGTTTCTCCTCCAAGTTTGCTTTTTATAAATCCTGACTTTTGCCTAAGAAATGGCTGACACAGATTTCTGAGCAAAACCAAGTTTTATGCTTGCTTGGATGGTTGAACCTTTCCATTAACTGCATTTGGAGCTATTTTAGAAATCTTTGACAAGTATGGATATGAAAACAAAACCAGGCTCTTCACCCCAATGCCTGTTTCCCTCCACAACCCCCAGGAGTGTGGTTTCCTGTAGTTTGTTTTGTCAATGCTGAAGTTGCCTTTGTTCTAGTGAGAGAGGCTCAAAGGCACTCAGTGACCGAGAGAGACTCAGAATAAATTTTTCTCAGGCTTTAGACAAATAAGTTTCCATTGCATACCAACGATATGTCAGACTATGAAGTAATAAAAAAGCAATGTTGTGCTGAAGAGTTTCATACATGTTTGAAGGACGTTCAAAAAGTTTACGCAATTTTACATTTTCGTTGGAAACGGTGAAGGCGGGAGGAGTAGTAAGTGGGTATTAAAAAGTTGGTACAATGCTGGGAAAATTGCAACACAAATGAAGGTGACTATGTAGAAAAGTGATGTAATTTGTTTTTGAAATTCTTAATAAATATAGTTTAAAAAAGTGTGGAAACTTTTTCAACATCCCTTGTACGTGGTTTTGTGCTTTACTTGTATATTTACATGGCAAATCTACCTATGGCAGCAGCCATAAACAGAGAAGTGAATAAGAATGTATCCTTACCTCAGGAAAAATAGTTCCAAAAATCTGTTATAAAATATGTAGCTTCTAAATTTGTTTTGTTTCCATAAACATACTTACAGAAAAATGGGAAGTGGTCTCCCCCTAGACTTTCTCGTATACTGTACTCAGATATGGGGTTGGATATTTGAGGAATAAACTGCAAGATAATGATTATATTTTTATATTATGTACATTAAAGAACCATCAACAACAAATCAAATCAAATTAATAATAAATTGAACAATTATTATAAAAGTAAAGTTGAATAAATTGGACTCTGGAGCTGCATGAATAAAATAATACTGCTTCTGGTTAGCAGAAATAGCTCAAAAGTTGATAGAAATCTACGTTTTGTACCTAATACTTGTATGCAAAATTTGGCTGACCTATGTGAAAGCATACTCGAGTTATTGTGTTTACACACACACACACAGACTCACAGACATAATTCCAAAAATGGAATTTCGGTCTAAAATGTCAAAATTCATCAAAATCTTGAAGTTGAATTTTTAGATGATTACAATACTTTCCCTATACTTTGTATACGAGAAAGTAAAAACAGAAGGGATGTTTTCTAAACTCAAAACCAATTCAAAGTAGAAATATTAAGTAAATTTGAAGGATTTTGTTTTTATGTTTGGACTGAAAATCATAGATCCCATTTTGAAGTGCAACAACGTGCATGGTTTTTTTTCTAAATTTCTAAATTTAAGTATATTATTTCCACATTCAAATTAATATTTATCATTATTGCAGTTTGGTAATAGTTTTTTTTACAATAGGCTATTATGTAATTATCATTTTTGATATTATGAGTAAAATTCACTCAGCAGTGAGTGAAACAATGGTTATTGTTTTTGCCTCCTTCATTCAGTATTGAGGTTTAAAAGCAATACTGTACCCAGTTTCTGTCTGAGTAAAGTTTGAATGATCTTCTTACATCTCAGTGGATTTCTCTGTGGATGCATTTCCTCTTAGATCCCAAAGAAGTGTTGTGTGCGCTAGGTTCTCATTCAGCACCATGTGGTTGGGTGTGTGAGTGGTACCTTCAGTTGTATGCTGCCCCTTCTAAGGTTGATTTCTACCTGTGTCCCATTCTACCATGATAGGCTGGGGCTTCTGAGACCCTGAATTGAATTAAATGAATTGAAAAGGGGACATTATTGGTTCATTCATCCATTTTGTAAACTGCTTATTCTGTTGAGGATCGCTGGGATTGCAGATAACATGCAAGTGTAAATTTTTAGATGCATAACGTAGGAAACTTGTATTATAAAAATTTCATATAGCTTCTTTTGTCTGAATATCTAAGACTAGATGTTGTGACAATTTTCATAACAGTTATAAAGACCAAGAGAAGAAGGTGTCTAATGTAAGCAATAAGAGAGGTACACCGTACTAACATTGAAGTGCTACAGTCATGGAGCTTTCATTTCTGACCTGTTCTTTTCCACCTTGTCTGAAGACAAACCGCAAGTTGCCTTGCATCTCATTACTGTTACATCTTATTAATGTAGATTTGTTTGTCTAAACTTTATTTTTTTACTTCTTTGGCAGAAGGCAGAAAATTAGATCTGCTTTTGTGAAGTAGTCAAACATCTGTTGCCCCTTTTAGGACTGTGAGACTTTGGAATGGAAACATTTAAAATGATTTTGAAATCCTCTTAATGAAATTATGCAGGAGAATTCCTTTTTATATACATATGAAACATAAATTAAAGCAATAGCGTCACATCACTTATTTCATTTTGATTTTAAAGAGCATTGTTATGAAGACAGATAATGATTCATTTATGCATGAACCATTACAGTTCTTTGTTTTGGGCTAAAAAGTAATTTCACCATATGTGAATAAAGTGAATGTATAACTTATAATTTAGACAGATGATCTATGGCATCAAAGCCAAATGGAAACGGGTCATTTGGGGTCCTGGTTTGAGTTTAGGCTTATTTGTATAGTTGATGTATTGAATAAATTAAGCACTAAAATTAATGAATTATAAATTCCATGACTTTGATTTCAGTCTTCATTGTTTATATTTAAAGTTCAAATACCATTCATTCATCCATCTTCCAAACCTGCTCATCCAGGATGGCCATAGGGCAGCTGGAGCCTATCCTAACAATCATAGGGCACAAGGCAGGACTAAGACTTGATCGGGACACACTCATACATCACACACACACACTCAAGTCAATTTAACATCACCAGTCCACTTAACCTTCATGTCTTTGGACTGTGAAAGGAAAGCAAAGCATGTAAACTCCAACTGCAAATAACATATTTGTTTGATCTTGGTATACTTAATGCAGATGAAAATTGTATGGATTTAAATTTATAATTAAAATCAATGGGCTTGATGATTTAAAACAGTAGCTTTCATCCAAATGTTTTAAAAAATAAAGCTTTTATTATTTTCTTTCTTAACACTGATGCATTTTTTTACCTGTTTTTCTTTTAAGAGATATGCATCAAAGCAGTCACTTAGACACAAAAAGAATAATAGAGCTGGAAAGACGGCCTTCCTTCAAGAACAGAATGTTTTTGTAACTCGGTGTAAAACTAAACAACGATTACGTCTGAATCTTACCTGTTATTGCATGCATTGTTGCTCTTTTATTGCATTGTTAACCATTGGATTATAAGGGAATGATAGGAAGAGAACTAACTGAAAAAATAATGTTTAAAAATAATTACCCTGATAAGACCTCACAAAACAGCTACAAAATGTACTCCCCTGAGCTAGCACAATCACAGGAAAAATGTATGAGGTTGTCCTCTTCGGCCAAATTGGCTGACTATTTTGGAGTTGATCCATAGAGTTGGAGGTAAAAATGATTTCATGTAATAGTGTGTGAAGAAATCACGATAGGGAAGAAAACATCACATTTTTTTCTTAATACTAAAGTGTATTGACTGTCCTCCTCAAAACCAGGGGATATTCTTCTACATGCAAGGTTGGATTTGAAGTAAATATACCGTCTAAGATGAATTTCCTATTTTTGTGACTGGCAACTTATTAAAGAAATAGAAAAGTATTCTCTGAGATTCAAATACTAAATACAGAATTTGAAGATTTTTATTTAAGTGGACTAAACATACCACCAGTTCCATTTCCATGATTGCAAAGATTGTAATAATTTTAAAATTTAAAACCTGAAAATTAGATACCTCTGCTCTAACAGTTCCTCATAAAAGCTACATAGCATTGTGGAAGAGTATCAAACTGGTTAATTTCCTGCCTCGTTTATTTATTTTTTTAAATTTTCTCTCCAGAGCATAACCTGAAAGACCCTGGGACTTGACAAAGCAACAAAAACATATTTGTGTCACTAATACTCCAACATTTTACTAGAGAGATCCATAAAGGTCCAACAGTAAAACTGTCAAAGTACAATTGTGTGGAGCACTCTGATTTGTGAGTTCTTACATGGACTAACCAAAATGTCTGATTTGGCAAGTCAGAAAATAATAGTAAGGTGTGCATGGAGGTGATGGTTCTGCAAAGATTTGAGAAATGATATTGTCGTAAGAAACGAGCTCAACTTATTTCCTGTATAAACCAGCAATTGAAAGGGCCTCACGTTTTCATTTGCATTATGGCTCGGAAATGGAACATCAAACCCAGGAAAGACAAAGCACAAAGAGGTAACTGTACACAGCAGTGTTATTATGAACATCTTTACAATGATAATTCAAAGAGGATGTAAAAGGTTATTTTTCCTTGAGGGGATGATAGTAATGCCAGCAGATCCTATAGCAATCCTTTAAATTGGTCATTAATTGCTGTGAATAAGGATCTTCCACTGCTTGTTGTGCTGAAGCAAAAATTGTGTAAGGAAGGAAGAAATTATGCAAAGGTATAATTAATTTATGACCTTATTCTTTAACTTTAATCCTCTGGAGAGCTACACGCTGTACTAAGGAATACCTTTGAATGGGGGTAGGTGAGTATTTCACAAAAGAAGGTAGTAACAGAATCTTCATGGAGTTTTAAAAAAAATGTTCAAGATGGGCAGGGAATTGGCATAGTGGTTTGCATTGCTGCTTCAAAGTTTCAGTGATCTGGGATCAAATTCTGGCCTGACAGCTCCGCACATTGAGCCTTCCCTTTATAAGTGCCACCCAACCTCTCCTTACTTTTATGTCTTGCACTCCCTCTTGCCAGTTCTCCTCCCCATAAGTAGAAAGATGATTATGATACTTACTATTATAAAGGAAACAAGAAAAAATCAATTCCATGTAATGCTTTAAAATGGTTAAATGTGTTTAGCGGACGTCGGTTATGAGTAAATTACATACAAACTAACCCTCTGCCTTGGGCCAATTCATGTCTTAACTTGATTTTATTTGAGAATCATTAGGTCAATACATATTGACAAGTTAGGCTTGTTAGAATAGCCTTTGCTCATATAAAATTCACTAATGTATTTAATCTCCACTTCTGATTTATTTTTCAGGAGGCTATTTATTTAACATAGGAAATTCCATGGTTGAGCAATTGCTACTTGCCTAGATAGTGTTTCATACATTCATACAGTCAAATTCAGTGCTGGAAAAGTTTTCATTACTTTTCAGCACTCCTCATAAAACCTCCTACATGTCAGTAATGTATCGAAATCTATTTTATACAATTTAATTTTGTTTGACTTGCCATTAATTTTTATTTTGTAATATTTTGATTTTTTTCACCATTTTTCTAGTGATGTTACTCCTCACCATTTTGTGCCTGGGTTTTAATTTAAACATTAGCATTCTTTGTAGATTAAATCCTGGGTGTCACTATCTTTGTGAATGTGGACACCACAGTAGGTAACCTGCTGCATTCAGGCAAGGTGCCTGAAATTCAAAGGGAAAACCTCAGTTAGAAACATAATGTTCAAGAAACAAAAAGCTAAGATTAAAACAAAAAGGAAATAAACTAACAGAAAAGGAAATACTGGTTTAGAGAATTGCTCTATTTTGTGACAGTAAAGTTTAGCATGCTGAAAGATTAAGGCAGATTTCTTAATGTAACAACCAGCTCATGACTTCGACAATTCTTTATTTTTTATTAATTCCAAACGAAATCTTCTTACTAAACCTTTGTTAATTTGGACTCTTCAGCAGTCCTCCTGAACATGTTACTCTGGCTCAGCATAAAGTATTTAGTGACTTTTATCCATCTTCTTGTTTCAAGTACTTTCAGTGTCAACCAACAATATTTATTTCTGTGGCACATTTTTATACACAGGTTGTAGATGCCTAGGCAAGTGTGTGTGAGTATCTGGGCTTGCGAGTGTCCTGGATAAAAACCAAGATCCAGGCCTTTAATGACCTCTTGGGCACAGCAACCAGCAGTGTGTCTGTCTGCGGAGAGAGTGTTGACCTTGTCGAGAGGTTTACTTACCTTGGCAGTGACATTCATGTCTCTGGTGACTTCCTATGAAGTCAGTAGAAGGATTGGGAGAGCATGGGGGGTCATGAGGTCACTGGAAAGGGGTGTGTGGTGCTCCCGATATCTATGCAAAAGGACAAAGGTCCAAGTCTTTAGAGTCCTGGTGCTTTCTGTCTTGCTATATGGTTGCGAGACATGGACACTATCCAGTGACCTGAGACAAAGACTGGACTCCTTTGGTACTGTGTCTCTCCGGAAAATCCTTGGGTGCTGTTGGTTTGACTTTGTGTCGAATGAGACGTTGCTCACAGAGTCCTGAATGAGGCACATTACTTGCATTGTGAGGGAGCGTCAGATTTGGCTCGTAAGCTCCTCATTGTTGGAGACCCGAGTGGCTGGACCAGGCCAAGGGGTCACCCACATAACACCTGGCTGCGGCAGATAAAGGGTAATTTCCAGAGGGTGGGACTGGACTGTGTGTCTGCATGGGGGGTTGCCAACTGGGATCCCGAGTTGTTTCGTCGTGTAGTGGGTGCGGCAATGCACTGTACCAGTGCATGCTCCCCAACTTGACTTGACTTGTTGTAGATGCAAGTGTTTTGCAAGATGTTAAAGAAGAACAAATGGAAATTAGATAGGATAAAGATCTTTTAGGTTACCTCTACTGTTACAGGAAAATACTACAACCATGGCAAAACACAGCGCATAAAAGTATTTCCCTGCAAATGTTTCCTACAGCCTCCATTTTAGGTGTCAGTACTGTAAGGTATTACTACGCTATGGATCTCTGGACAGTCTTTATTGTGATAGGGCACACCATTTATTGACCCATATAGATCCCCAGAACAGAATCCTATAGTGCCAAAACAAATTATCATAATGCATGCTGAAAAGTAAAAGCTATAACATGTTGTTCTTGCTCAGCTCAGAGGGCCACAGTGTTTTATGGGAAAACCACAAAACCATCCTTCTTCTTCTTCTTAATCTTTTTCATCTTTTCTACCTTCTATGTGGGGTCAATGTGCTTGATCAAACTTCTCCAAACAGCTCCTGCATCTACTTGCCAGCCAAGTCCTTTGAAATCCGTTTTTAGAAGACAGACGTTAACAGGATGACATTATACAAACTTTGAGCCAATGTATTACCACCAAATACTGTATGCTAAAGTTGCACATAGCGTTAATCCTTCATTTCTCCATGGACTCAGCTAATTATGTCCAACATGCACTATGTTCAAAGGATGCTGCTGTCTTGTACATTCCAAAATGTGTGCAGAAAGCTCCTGAAAGCAGTTACAGTCTCAAACATGGAAATAACTGACAGGTAAAATATATTTATAGTAACATTACTGTAGTTTAAATCCTACATACTAGACCTTAAAGTGTTGCACTATACTGTATCTTTCCATGTCCTGTGAATTAGAGTGCCAATCAAATGCATTTACCCCATATAAGTTTTCCACTTTATTGATATACAACATTGAATCAAAGTGGGGCTAATTTGGCTTTTCCGATACTGATCAATTGAAAATAACTATTTAATGTGAAAGGGAAAACAGATCTCTGTAAAGTGGTTTAAAGTAATTACAAATGTAAAAACAACACAAAATAATTGGTTACATAGGTATTCACCCCCAATTTAGTGGACAGCCATGAGTCTGTGTGCATCGGTCACTATCAGCATTTCATATTTGGACGTTGCAATTTCTGTAAAACTGTTCAAGCTCTTTTAGGTTGCATGGTGATTGTGAGTAAACAGCCTCTTTCAAGTCCAGGTACAAATTCTCAATCGGACTGAGGTCTGGACTCTGCCTGGGCCACTCCAGGGCATTCACATTGCTATTTTTAAGACATTTCTTTGTAGCTTTGACTTTATCCTTGAGGTCATTGTCTTGTTGGAAAACCAATCTACGAATCTGCAGGTTTCAGATTGCATCAGGCTTTCCTGCAGGATTTCCCAATATATTGCTGCATTCATTTTTCCCTCAATTCTCACAGGCCTTCCAGGGCGTGCTGCAAGGATGCATTCCCACAGCATAATGGTGGAGATGGTGTGTTTTTGTTAATGTGCAATGTTTGGCTTCTGCCAAACATGGCTTTTAGTGAAATGAACAAAAAGTCTCATAAGACCATAGAACCTCCTTCTAGCTCATTTCAGAGTCTTTCATGTGCGTTCTGACAAGACGTCATGTGCATTTTTATAACAGTGGCTTTCTCTTTGCCACTCTTTCATAAAGCTGCAACCTATGAAACACCTTAGCAACAATTGTTGTATCCACAGTCTTTCCAATCGTAGGCATTGTAGCTTGTAACTCACTCCTTCAGAGTTATCATAGGTTTCTTGGTGGCCTGCCTCACTAGTCTTCTTCTTCCACAATCAGTTTTTGTGGACAACCTGCACATGCAGATTTACAGTTGTGTAGTACGCCTTCCATCTCCTAATAATCAATGTAACTCAACTCTAAAATATATTCACTCACTTGGATATTTTCTTGTCTCTATTCCCTGACTTGCACTTTTCTATCAGCTTTTCACATCACTGAATGGAGTCTACTTTTGTCTTCATTATGTAGGTTAGGCCACCAAACTGACTCACCCCAAATTGGACCTTCCAGATAAGGTGCATTTTTTATTACAACTTCCGACAGGTGATCTTCATTTAACTAATTATGGGACTTCCAAAAAGTCTAAAGACTGCACAAGTGATGATTTAGGTGAGTCATATTAAAGGGGATGAATATGTACTTACGTGATCAGTTATCTGGTGTTTTATATTTAATTATAATTCATTTGCAGATTTCTGTTTAGTTTGACATTAAAGAGTAGTTTTTTGCTGATCTGTGTCGAAAATACCAGATTAAATCTACTGTGATTTAACATTGTATAGCAATAAAACACTTACAAGGAGTGAATACTTTTTATAGGCACTGCACGGCGTGATAACTGCAACAATTACCACGATTCTCTCCTGCACATGTCATAGATTTTACTCTCCCTTGTTGTTTCATTTTGGTAAATAACTTGCCCTCAATAAAGGAAACCACCTGTGTTTTTCATTTTACTGTAAGTCAAGATCAAGAGGTACAGCCAGGTCAGCCCCTTAGTAATTTTAATAAGTAACTGATGACTCAAGTCACCCTGTGTCTACTAAGTTAAATTGAAAAGATTTAATTACTTTTGTTTAGCTTCTTAAATTGATTAGATCTGTGTTGGGCCTATTTACAATGTGCTTGTCACATTTTATTAACATTTGAAGCATTAAATTTTGAAAATCTACTCTTGCAGCACTTTGTGCAACTGATATTGTAATATTTAAAAAGTCAAACAATAAGTATGTGTATTTTTAAACTGTGTGTTTTGATTATTTTAAAGCTAAGGTGAATGAGTATATTTCTAAAAATAGTATTAAAACACTTGAGATTAATAGTGAAATCATTCTTTTAAAAAATGTCACATTATATACAGTATTATCCTGTTTATCCACTTCATGATTCGAGCTGGACAACTATTGTATTGATGATATTGTTCTTTATTTTAAGCTATGATTGGCTTTGGAACAGAAATTTCAGACAAAATAATAAAAAGCAAGTATACCACAAAAAACACTTTACTTAGGAGGTAGGTATGGGATTCATTATTGTTGCCTTTTGTAGATGTTTTTAACGATTAATATTTACTATATTTATCCATGGTCTTTCCCAAGATATTTTCCCTAAATATGGTTTGAAACAAATAAAAGAAAGACATTTCTAAATTTAGCTTAAGATCAAAGACTACTTGTTGTGAAACTATGTGAAGAGAGTTCAATAACCTATCTTAACTCATCAGGGAGCTGGTAATTTTAATTTACTTGGCACATACAAATATTCCCACCTGCAAGTGGAAAACAATCTTTTAAGAGAAAGCATTTTTGCAGTAGTTTTCCAGCACACATGTGCAACACATTGTTTTTTGAATCCCCTATTCATGTTATTGAAATAGGAGCACCTTCATCAAATCAAAAACCTTGCTGTGCTCTTAGTATTATTCCAACACAAGAATGACCCACTATATAATGTTTGGTAATGTTACTGATGATTTATACTTTTACATTATAATGCCCTTTATACTGTCACTGGCAGACAGTGCTCTTCCTAGCCAAAACTGAAACCAGCCTTGGATGCCATCCCATTCTTGGTACTATCATTGCAGACAACCCAACAGCTCGTCTTTTGTCCCTGTGAAGAAGGTAGACCTCCTGCTGGAGACACATGCTATCATAAACAGAACATGCAAAGTACACATATAAGACAGCCTGGCCTGGAGACAAATAAGGGTCATAGTGCTGAGCCCCAGCACTGTGCATGATACATAAGTTATGTTTTACTGGAACATAACACATTGTCTTATCTCGAGTATGTCCCTCCTGAAGCTCACATTTAATGAAAGGCAATTCATTATTTTCTCTGTATGACTTGTGGACCAGAGCAGATGTCTTTGCAAATATTTTGTCAAAACTGAAAATTCATAATAAAGTTAGCCAGTTTTAAATTGGAGCATGCTGGATGGTGATCAGCTTTTTCTTTTTGGTCATTTGTCATCTCAGTGTTAGCTGGCAGTTGGTTAAGAAATCAAGAAGCAATTAAAAAAAGAGTATGCAGCTGTTTAAGACCAAATAGAGCCATTTAGCATTCAGAATTTTAACTAGCAAGATCATTAAAATGAAGCACAAAAGTGTTGCTTAAGCAATAATTTCTTCAGCAGCAAAAACTACCATCTAATTAAGAAATTGGGCTGGAACAAAAATCTGTTGCCCACCAGGATCAAACTTAAGAACCCTGTGGCATAAAGTCATATGTGATAAAACTATTATGACAGGCTCTATTCAAAACATATACTGACTTCTTTGTACAGTCAAAAATATAAAGATTATTATGATCAAAAAATCAATTTTTAGAAACATCACTTGGAATTGTATGCATTTTAATAGCTCTATGCACTTTATCAGTGATTTTTAATAATTCTTTCCAAATCTGATGTTTAAATTGTCATTAGAACAATCATATATCTCAAGTTCTGGGTGTGAATTGCAGTGTGGAGTCTGCATGTTCCTCTTATGTCTTCATGGGTTTTTTCCAGGTAAGAAGGTCCAAACATTAATGTTTAGTTCATTTGCTGGTACCATTTCAGTGGTTGCCCTGCCACAGACTGGTGTCCTGTCAGGGTTGCTTCCTGCCTTGTGCCTTGTGTTGCTGGGATAGACTACGGTCCTTGCAGCTTTGCACAGGAGTAAGATGTTAAACCATAAAGCAGAAAGGCTGCTGGTTCAATCTTTACTGCTGTGCCTCCAAGCAAAACATACCAGTTCTAATATATACATTGTAAACTCAATCATTTTTGTATGAAAGTGGCACGAGTTGGTTGACTCATTGATCTCTATGATGACCCCACACCATCATGTGATGTATTTTTTGATTAATCAAGAAAATTCAACAACACATTGAACAAGTCAGTTGGAGAAGGATCAAACTGTATAACCCATACGGCACCCAACATTCCAACCCACCCCATCACCAACTAGAGGCTTGAAACGTAGTCAAAACCAATCGAGTGCCCGGATGAAAGGAAAGATAATTAAGAATGAAAAGCATCAAACAGTGCTACATAAGCCTAAATGGGCTATAATAGTGATGTTCCACTGAGGTAAACCAGCTCATGATGAATTTCAAGGATGCCCCATTAATTCAAGACAATTCTAAGTGAATTAAATTAAAAAATGGAGATTGCCAATTGTGAAAAGAAACAAAGAAGCTCAGGAGATTTCCATTAATAGACAAGAAGTAACTGCTAGAGTACCAAGACAGAATTAATTCAGAGTGGTATTTAGGCATAGTCGGGCCATACCAGCATTTTCCTATATGTGTGTAGTCTTCTTTACATAAACATTAATTTAACTAACAAATAATAACTGTCCACCTTTTGCTAATGACTAGTCGAACATGAAAATCAGGTCACAAAATATTAGTCACATAATGGAAAGCTGGTGCCTCATCTCATTCGATTGACATCAGATCATCATTTGACGATATAGAGCCACATAGATTTTAATGATGTAAAAAAGTGAGAGGCTTGCAAACACCTGCTGAGCAGGAAAATGTCTTGGCTATGAACAGCCTAAATTGAATACCTCAGTTTTAGAATCAAACAACTTTTCAAACCACAATAACATAGAACTATTTTGCAGACTACCCACACTGCATGAGTCAATCTACTAACTACACGTCCAATAGCAGTGCTAACTAGCATGTGGCCCAGTGTTTGCTGGTCAGCCAGACACCAGACATACTTGAAAAATTATTTTCTAAGTAAATAAGTGTTCATTATGCTCTTTGAAACAGGAGTATCATACTGTTGGCTTCTTTACCATGAGGTGGAAGGAGCACACATCAGCGTCCTTGGTGGATTTTTCCAATTTAGCACAGTCCTCCTCAGAGATGGGTGAAAACAAAGATGGTGCATAACGTCGTGCGAATGATGCATTCCTGATATTGATCTTTTTTCTTTTTTTGTTTTCAGATTACTCTGGCTGCTTTTAAGAGAGAAAATGGAAATTTCTTACCTTTTAACCAGTGTGAACTGCATGGTCTCAACCGCAAAAACCTCAGCCAGAAACAGGCTTTCAACACCAGGCACAAAGATAATTGCACATATTACAAGAAGCAGGACTTTTTTAGATAAGGGGTTACATTGAGAATATGAAAGAACATTGATAAAAACTGTTTAAGAAGAAAAAGCTGGGGGTTGTTATAAAAAGTTTTAATAACATGTTAATATACTGAAGCAGGTTTATTACTTATTTTTCACCACATCTGGTTAAGCTGTGCCTCACTGCACTGAGTGACAGATGAGCAAAAGCATCAAAAGGAAAATTTTGGGGGAGATGAGTAATATTTACAGACAGAAATGAAGAGGGATTTGTCTTATCTGTAGCCAGAATGAGAAAACAGGAGGGAGATGCCAGAACATGTGGAGGAAGGTGCCAGTTAAAGCAAAGGAAAAAAGGGTGACTGAGTGGATGAGTGAAAAGACCCATGAAAAAACATTAACAGGGTATAGGATAAAGTCTATAAATTATTAAAGGTGGGGCAAATTGGTGAATATCAGACATTCAAGACAACATTTTGCCAACAGATACCCGAAGCCGGTGGAGGAAGATTGCAGGACCATTGTGAGTATTCATTTAGGAGGAATGTTGCCCACATCCATTTTGCAGTCAACAAACTATAGGGAAGTGCATTTTCGTTGAGGAAAATGTTTGCTAAATTTATGTTAGGCTTTCCTGAGTCAACATTTTTTGGAAATACTTTATAGTAATTTTATTGATAAGTCATTAATAAATAATGGATTATTAGTTTGTATACACTTAAATATTAGAAATGTCATTAAAGGATGTTGTTATATGAGAATTCATATACTGGTAACATTTTATAATACTTTTCATTAATACATCATTAAGAAACATTATATACTGCTTCTTCATATCTTTGCAAATGATTTATACAGTAGATTCCATAAACTAAAGTTGAAACTGTTCATCTACTGTAAAGGTTTATTAAAGAAAGTAATGAAAGTTATTATAAATCATTTTGCACTATTTGTATTCTGTGCCTTGTAATAGGAGATAGCACTGGACTGACGTTCTGGCTGGGATGGAGGGTGTGTCTGTTTCCGAACGGATGGATGGATCGAGAGAAAATGCCATAGATTCTACAGTTCCCCCATGCACTAGTTGGCAGGACTCCTGAGCTGGTACTCCCATATAGGTACCCACAGGGCGTGTTCGGAATTGTAGCTGCGCTGGGCAAATTTACTGGGTGCCATGGGTGCCACCAGCGGGAGCTGTAGGAGAGAACTGTCCTTCCCCCTGACCTGGAAGTAATTCCAAAGTACAATATCATAGCAGCGGAAGTGCTGTCAGGTCCAGCATTAAAAGATGGCCACCTTACCTCGGGAGGAGGTGGGCAGTGTTTGTTGGGAGGTGTGAAATGAAAGAAAAAGAATAATCAACACTACTTTTGTTTAACTTGCGTTGGAATATTTGTGGAGAAGGCTATAAAAGGTTTTTCTGAACATTAAACAATTGTTAAATTGTACCTGTGACTGTGCCAGTGATGTTTTGTCTGGGGTTTGGGGTACTGTTGCACCCCCTAGTTGTCACAACCTCTTGTGTTTTTTTCAGAACCACAACAACTGAAGTTTTACTGATGCAGATTACTGATTCTTCATGACAGATCACCAACACGTTAAAACGGAACTTTTGCTCTTTATGGCAAGTTGTGGCTGTGAACCTATTGCAGGCGGTCGGGTCCACTATTTGCCCATTCTAGTATTACTTTAAAATACAATGAGTGCTTAAAGCTTGTTTGTGTGTTCTGTGATTCCACACTTAGATCTACCACTCAGTATGTGTTTTTAATTAGTTTATCAACTTCAGTGGTCCATTACAATGCACATATGCAGATCAACAATGCATAAGTAATACATTTCAATTAAATCAAATATCTATTACCCTACCCTACCCCACCCATAGCACAAGAAATAAGAAAACATTAATATGGTGTATTCACTAAGAAACACTGAAATATCTAAAGGTTAGCATCGGTTTAGCATTTCAGTTAATCAAGGAAAATATTACTAAATGTCTGCTTTATATTTAAATAGATTCTATGCACTTTCAGGCATATGTATGCAGTGAGTTTGAGTACATAAATTCTTGTATTTTGATTTTGTTGATGAAGTGAAAAATCTATGGCAGTTATGTCTTCATCCACAGCTGTGTTTCAAACAGTACAATAGTGATCTAATTCTCCCCAGTTTCTGAACTGTGAATTTTTGGCATGTCAGCTCATCATCTTTAAATAATTCTTTCTACAATATAACATTTCTTTCATTTTTTGCTTTCAGAGTATCTGGTAATATTTTGCTGTAGTTCTAAAAATACAGTAGGCGCACTTCAGGAGATGAACTCACTTAGTTATGTGCTTGTGGCAACTCTTTTGGTTTGCTAGATGGGTTTTTTACTTGTTCAGAGTGGCATACCAGTCCAAAAGCTCTTTCAGTGTGAGATATAATTACTCAGATAACTACATCCTCCAATATTATTTTCCATCCTTTTGCAGCAAAAAATATACATCATGGTTAACTCACAGATGTAGATTTCTACAAGAATGATCCCCTCTTTACGGTCTCATCACAAATTATGACAAGTCTTGGCACAGGAACATAAATGATACTATTATCAACTGACAAAGAGGATGCAACTTTATTGTATCATTCACAGAAAAGACCTATAAAATTAAATAACACACCCACATCTGTATGCAGCAGTCTTACAGAACAAATTATTTGCCCACAAAGACTGAATATTTCATAATAATATTTGCTTCCATGAGGCCTTTCAACCTTAGTCAAAAGTCAAAATTAAAATTTAAGCAAAAAGATCAGAAACCTCAATAAAGGAAATTGCTACAAAATGAGCTTGTCATGTAGGAAGAAACTAGGATGCTGCAGCTGTCTCAATGCCTTCTTAAACACCTGTACTATAGTGACGTCACACATAATGACATAAATCACGTGACTAGCAAAGGTGCCACTGTAGTTCAACAAAATGGCAGCACCTGTAACCAAAACAAAAATCTAAAGATTTGGACTCAATGACATCAACAGTGAAAGGATCAAATTAATGATCAGAACACATGCCAAATTTGCACAAAATGCTTATTATGCCAAAAAAACTTTGATTCCTAACATCAGCATCACTGAGAATTCAGCATCAAGAGAATTCAAAAATAAAAACAATTTTTAATTAGACTAGGGGGCTTTGCCCCCCTGCTCGCTTTGTTCACCAACCACCCCGGCTTGCGATATGTGCCAGCCACTTCACGTCTCTGCCATTCACGTATGTGGATTTCACTTTCACCAAACAACAAATCTTTTAATTCTCAAAGATATGCCTCTTCATTGGGAAGAAGCACTACTTTTTCCTGATGGCAACACGAATTAGATGATCTACAAGTCTCCGGCTTAAAGTTTAAATCTGAACAATATATTCAATCTCTTTTCGCTGTTCCGTTATTTCACAGAGTAATAATTTCTGTTTGTTTGCACTAATTCGATCTTTTCTATAATTTTTTTTGAGACTTTCAAATTTCATTATCTCTAACCTGCTCTGCATGTGTATCGCGCCAATGTTTTTGAATTCTTTACGATGTTCTGCTTTGTCATCTACTCTTTGTCTTTTATTTCTGGCCCCGGGTGTGGTTAAAACATCTTGGCACAAAGTCTAATCTCGCGGGTCATGAAAGTATCTCTCTGAAAAAGTCATGTCTTGTTCCAGGCTAAAACGTCTCGTTTCGCCCCAGGATTTTTTTATTACAATAGAGAGATTAGATAAACTTTATTAATCCTAAGTGGACATTCAGATTCATACAGCAACAGAAACATAAAAAACAAGGATACATACTCACAGGACAAATAATACAGCCAATCAATCAATTAAAAAAATAAATAAAAGCAGTATCTGCAGAAATTTCAAATTAATTTAAAGAGTATGTCAGGAAGAAGCATTGAATTACCTGATAGCAGTGGGAAGAAAAGATCCCCAGAGGTGCTTCTTAGCACACCGTCGTGGAATAAGTCTGTGACTAAATGTGCTCCAAAGAGAATTTCTTCTGGAGGGGATGGAGGGGATTTTTCATGATGGCATCCCATTTTGCCACCAACCTCTTTTCTACAACAGCTTCCACTGTGTCTAGGGTTAGTCCTGTGATGGCACAGCCTTTCCTGATAAACTTGTTCAGGCGTTGTGCATCTTTTGAGCTCAGGTTGCTTCCCCAGGAGACTGCAGTGTAGAACACCACACTGGCTACTATGGACTGGTAGCAGATTCTCAGCAGCTTGCTGTATTCATCAAAAGACTTGAGTCCCCACAGGAAGTACAGTCTGCTCTGGCCCTTCTTGTATGAAGCCACTCTGTCATCAGACCAGTCCAATTTGTTGTTTATGTGAACCCCCAGGTACTTGTAGTTCTGTACTACTTCCATGTCATCCACCTGTAAGGTGACTGGTCATAAAGTTCTCCTTGGCAGCTGGATATCCACCACCAACTCTTTTACCTTGCTGATGTTGAGTTGCCGGTGGTTTGCCCTGCTCCACAAGACAAAGCTCTCAGTAACCTTCCTGTACTCTGAGTCATCTCCATTAATTATGCAGCCTATGATGAAAGAGTCATCTGAAAGTTTAGGTAGGTAGCAAGTGCTGGTGTTGTGCTGGAAGTCTATTGTGTAGAGGGTAAACATGAAGGGAGACAGGACAGTTCCTTAAGGTGCTCCAGTACTCACCACCATTTCAGATACACAGTCCTTGAGACTCACAAACTGCTGTCTGTTGGTCAGGTAGTCCATGATCTAAGAGATAGTGGGGGCATCATGATGGAAAGCCTTCAGCTTACATGTATGAATTATGAAGAACCACCCAAAAGAGCACCACCAACCCTTGCCTTCCATTCATTGATTTATACACAAAACAACTTCTGTAAAATCTGTAAAGTTCCTCAAAATGTTTTTTGTTAGTTGAAAATTTTCATCTTTTCATTACTTTCAGTCTATTGGATGATATAAAATCTTTAGCAGACCTGTACATCATTCTTATTTAAAAACTGTTAGTTCTGAAATGTTATATAGTACTCAGGCTATAAAATACTTTGTCATAAGTAAAAAAAAAAAAAAAAAAAAAGAACAATAATTCTCCTGCTTTCAGTAAATCAAATCATTTTTTCTTAGCAAATCTTATAGGAAGGCCATTCAAGAGCAGTTCTAATGGATGGTGCTAAAGCAAGTGGACTGTCCCGTCTCATTTGTGTGTTGTGTTTTGTTTTTTCTCTGCACCATGCAAGAGGCTCTATTGAACAACTCACTGTCCCTCCTCCTCCTCCTCCTCTCTAAATGCACTGCTGAGCAGGCTGCTTTGTGTGCACTAAATGCTGAACTGTCTCCTGGCATTATCAACCTAGATCATTTCCTGTCCGCCTCTGCCCTTATTCTGCCTAACATCTTTTTAATCCTATAGTCACAGTTGGTAATAAAACAGCATTTTCAATACACTCTGTTTTCAGGGAATATTGTTTTTTATACCCAAAGGGCATGTACTGGGAAGAACAGGCTTCCTTTGCTGATTACTAAGTTGCATAAATGTCTATTGCAAGTGAAATAATGAGCGGTCACACTCCAGGACAGTCACCCACCCCCCTTTCCTCTGTCCCAGACATGTAATGGAAGAATGAGCAAATGTGCAAAGTACCCCTTCCAAAATCCTGACCTCAAATATGTGCGTCTTTCTGTGTGTTTTGTGGATTAGCTCTCTACAATGTGTAAAGAAGATCATGACTAAAAAATGAACTGAGGAGCTCATACTGATCTAGTTAGCTCCCAAACAGAAACAACAATTCATGCTTTGGACATAAAAGAATATTTAAATAGCCCTGTGATAGACTGACCACATGTCTAGGGTTGCTAACTGCCTTATTGATACAATGCGTTCTGATGCTGAACAGATAGATAGATAAAACTAATAAAGAAATGTTAAAATGGGTATATGAAGCAAAGATCATCATAACAGACCAGCAGATTAAGATGACAATTTGGTTGCTCCCTGCTTTCATTTTCATCACTTCATCTGTGCTGTACTTTTATTTGTGCAGATTTTAGTCAACCACTGTGGTATATATTGTTTCGATTATTTTAGAATTGTATATTTTGAGTACTTTTTTGTCTCAGAAGAATTTGTGGAGCCTAAGCCATTTTTAGTTTGTAGCTTGATATCTCCCAAACCCCGTATATTGTTGTTTTGTGGTATGGATCATATTTAAAACTTGCATGCATATGACTCATCTGAACGTGATATTGACTAAGTTTATGCACTGTTTAGCAAATTTCAAACACTTTCCCGCATGTGGAGTTTTGTTTACCCCTTCATATTTCCATTCCAGTCAGCTTCCCTTCACTTGACAGTATGCAGTGTTGGCTGATATATTTATGTTTTTGTGTTCCCTGTCTGTGCCATATATAAACCAGTTCATAGAACAGAAAATCTAAAGTTGGGTTTTAAACTCATTGCTTATTTCACCGTCAATATTATTTTTTTGTCGTGTTTCAGAATGCTATGTGGTTTGGTATCTGTGTGGCACCCAGTGCTGCCGGGACAGGCTTGTCCTCTCGCTGAATTCAGGGGTTTTAGAAAATGGATAAATGAAAGTCCTGTAGCAGCAGACATCTTTTTAATAATGTGCAACTTGCATTCTGGAAAAACCTAAAGGGTTTTACTTTATATGGAATGTAAATGAAATATGCTGTCAAAATTAACATTGGATGAAATGTTCACTGCATTTTTTGTATTAGCAGTGTCTAAGTCAAGAATGTATGAGAAGATTACAAAGTAGGCACCATAAACTCCAGGCTATGATAAAGGCCCACCAACCACTCTATTCTGGCATCAGATACTCAGTCTGCCCATAAAACACTTGCTAATCGACTGTTCTCACCTCCATGCTCTCCCTGTTGGCCACCTTCCACTCTTTCTGCTGATCACAAGTCTTAACTTGCTCAGTTGCTCCTAGGTGGCCCACTTTTATACCCTTCTGTTACTTAAACCTCAGATATTATAAGTCATTTGTGTAATCGCTTTCTCCTTCTCCTTATAAAATACCCCATTTGTAGAGCTTACATTTTGAGTGACTTATGGGCTAGAGAAGAACAAATATGTATCAACTGTCACATCTGGAGGTGGTTAGCATTGTAGCTCAGCACAGGGATTTGATTCCAGAATTTTTATATTTATACTGTTGATTATCTACAAATTAATAATGACAACCCAATAAGAAGGCAAATACTCACGTTTGTGAATGTATTTTGCACTCCCAAAAGATCTTTCCATTTTTCTTGTTTTCAAAAAGTAATCATGCTATCACTTTAAGGAATTAGTGTCTGTACAACCATGAATAATGTTTAAAAATCTCTTCTCGAAGGGTCAGATGTTAAGAATGTTTCACTATACTGGGAGCCTATCCCAATACCAACAGCCAAAGCACAGGATTACACACTGAACATGTTGCCATTTTATTTCGGGGGCACATCTGAGTAAAAAAATCAACCCGTCAGCATGTCTCTGCTCTGTGTGAGGTAACTGGCGTCTTTTGGAGGAAGCCACATAAACACAGGGGGAACATGCGAGCACTGCACACAAGGCCTCACAGCTGGAAGACATTTGCTTTATTTCTTACATCCTAATATAATTACTTTTTCTGCATTTTGGGACAAATATAGCATAAGAAGATATTTTTAAATACATTTTATAGAGAGTGATGTCAGTAATAAATCCTATCACCAAAAACTATACAAATCAGTCAAAGAAACAAAACTAACAAATAATTCAATATAATTAAACATAATTTATAAAAAAAAAAATCATAGAATTGCCGCAAATTGTTTTCTTATGTATTAACTACTTCGTCGAACATTTTTCTGGATGCCTATGAACAATACAGTATATTACTGAATAACAAGCAAAATAATGTATTTATCTGAAGTACCCAAAATAGAACAAATTCATTTGTATTTGTCATTATCATGTATACACAATGAGCTGTGCAAAAACATTTCTATGTTAAGAAAAGCAAGGAGATTAAAGGCAACAATTAGCTAATAATTTCCTTTAATGAACACACTGTAAGCTCTTCACATATCAAGTCATTTGTATCTCTTCAAAGCAAATAAACATTGTTAACAAGTCAGCACTGTACTGTAGATTATGCTTGTGCAATGGGTATTTTTCTTGTAGTGAGCATCCTGAAATATTCAACAACCTATGTAAAACATGCAACAGTGGTTTAATTATAACCCCATTTCCAAAAAAGCTGGGCTGCTGTGTAAAATGTAAATACTGTATATTTGTAAATATTTTTGTATGTGTAAAACAGAATGCAAATCATTTAAACCCATATTTAATTAAAAATAGAACAAAGACAGCACATCAAGTGTTGAAAAGGAGAAATTGTATTGTTTTGTGCAAAATATATGCTGTAGCAGGGTGAATGATGAGGCAGGGCAAAAGCCAAATACTTCAGGTACCAACTGAGCAAAACCCTGTTTAATTCCAACAATAGACAAAACAAAATAACAGAAAATTTGCACTTGCAGACGCTCTCTGTGAGTGACAATTCCCTTTACTCGTTTCTTTCAACTGCACATTGTTTTCTTAATCTGTTCGTTATCATGGTCAGGTCTGAAATGAGACACCATCTTCCAGGAGCATCATCCTTTTATTCTGGGCAGACTGGCAGGGGTAGGGCTTTGTTGCCTTCATTGCCTTCAACAAGGAGTTTCTTGGGGCTGTGAAGGAAAAAAGAAGACAAGACTGTTAGCGACAGTGCCCACTCTCATCCCAGGGTGGTTCCACTTACTTTAGGAAGTTGACCCTCTGGTGTGCATGTGTAACAATGCTTAATTTTAAACTAGTAACACATTTTTAAAAATTTGGGACGGGGCAACAAAACACTGTAAAAGTTCTGTAATATTAAAATAAAACACTTGGTGGAACATCTCACAATTACTTAAGTTAACTGGCAACAGGTCAGTAATATGACTGGTTATAAAAAGAGCATCCCAAAGAGGCATAGTCTCAAAAGTAAAGATGGGAAGGGGTTCACCACTCTGTGAAAGACGGCAAATGGTGCAACAATTTCAGAACAACGTTCCTTAACGTAAATTTGCAAAGTATTTGGGGTCTTCATCATCAGTGGTGCATAATATCATTAAAATATTCAGAGAATCCAGAGAAATCTCTGCACACAGCGGACAAGGCCAAACAACCAATATTGTATGGCTTTGTTTCTCAGGCCTTCAGATGGCACTGTATTCAAAGCAGACATGATTCTGTAGTGGATAACACTTTATGAGCTCAGTACCACTTTCAAAAACCATTGACTTTGAACACAGTTTGTTGCTGCATCCAAAGCCATGGAAAGAAGAAACCAGATGTAAGGCACTGTCGCCTTCCCTGGGCCTGAGCTTGTTTAAGATGACCTGAGGTGAAGTGGAAAACTGTCCTGTGGTCTGATGAATTGGCGGCACGGTAGCGCAGTGGGTAGCACTGCTGCCTCGCAGTTGGGAGACCTGGGGACCTGGGTTTGCTTCCCGGGTCCTCCCTGCGTGGAGTTTGCATGTTCTCCCCATGTCTGCATGGGTTTCCTCCGGGCACTCCGGTTTCTTCCCACAGTTCAAAGACATGCAGGTTAGGTGGATTGGCAATTCTAAATTGGCCCTAGTGTGTGTTTGTGTGTGTCCTGCGGTGGGTTGGCACCCTGCCCAGGATTGGTTCATGTCCTGTGTCGGATGGGATTGACTCCAGCAAACCCCTGTGACTGTGTGTTTGGATTCAGCGGGTTGGAAAATGGATGGATGGGTCTGATGAATCAAAATTTGAAATTCTTTTTGGAAATCATAGATTCCACGTCCTCCAGGCTAAAGAGTAAAAGGATAATCTACCTTGTTATCAGCATACAGTTCAAAAGCCAGCATCCATGATGGTTTGGAGGAGCATTAGTGCACATGGCATTGGCAGCTTGCACATGTGGGAAAGCACAATTAATACCCTGTGATATATACAGGAGTAGCATATGCTGCCATCCAGACGACATCTGTTTAGGGAAGGCCTTGCTTATTTCAGCAAGACAAAGCTAAACCACATTCTGCATGTATTACAACAGCATGGCTCCATAGTAAAAGAGTCTGAGTGCTAAACTGATCTACCTGCAGTCCAGACTTGTCACCCATTGAGAAACATTTCACACATTTAGAAATGAAAAATATAACAAAGGAGACGAGAACTGTTTAGCAGCTGAAATCCTATATCAGGCAAGAATGGGATAACAGTTCAATTTCAAAACTAAAACAATTGTCCTCCTCATTTCCCAAACATTTACAGAGTGTTGTTAAAAGAAGAGGTGACACAACACAGTGGTAAACATGCATCTGTCTCAACTTTTTTGATACTTTATTGGCATCAAATTCAAAAGGAGCATATAATTTTCAAAAATCAATAATTTCTTAGTTTCAGCATTTGATATGTTGTCTTTGTACTATTTGCAATTCAATATAGGGTTTACATGATTTGCAAAATCATTGCATCCTGTTTTAATTTACATTTTACACACTGTCCCATCTTTTTTGGAAACAGGGTAATAGTACCAAAAATACCAAATTATATGCTGACTGATTAATGGGAAGATGTAGCAATACATCATTAGTGACATTGTGGTAATTGTGTAGATAGTCATTTAGATACTTAAAGCACTGTCAGAAATATTCTAACTGATACTGCATTTTACTGTTGGTGCCCTACCATAGTTTTTGCCCCACCAGGCCCTTCAGCCTTTTGACCTTTGAGGCTGCAAGTGGTGTCTGCAAGGATGATGCCATCAATGCACATTGACAAACATGCAAATTATACATAATTAAAATACATCCTGGGTATGATGTTAAACTGCATCCGGTCCTGCAAGCAGTCCTCCAACTTGCAGGGAAATTATGGGGGTTGGTGGTAGGATTGGCACTCCAGCCACTGTAAAAAAAACTTCACACAACTGTGAGACAACAGAAAGGACTTCTTTTTGCTCTCCACAGAAGTAGTTCTGCATAGGAAGGCTGCTCACATCATGAAGGGGATGAGGGAAAGCCCTCTGGAGCCTCATCCCCAGAAGAGTCAAAACCTTCAGAGTGCCAATGCGGTCAGGCCTGTTGGGAATCAGAACTGGTGTGGTGCTGAGGTGTAGCCCACTGCACGGCAGCACTCAGGTCCCAATTTGAGGTGGCCCATCTAGGTAGGCATGTGGAATGTCTTGTCTATCTGGAATGATGATCATCTTCCTCTGCTGTCGGAGGAGCTGCGTAAACTCCGCATTTCAGTGGCAGCACTCTCTGAGGTGCGCAGACCTGGGACTCGCCAGATCTCTGTAGGTGGATAAACCTTTTATTGGTCTGGTCACTCTGACGGCTGTCATACTTGGGGAATAGGTGTTGCTGTAGCAGATCAGATTCTTCTGTCTGATGTCACTCATTTCAACGAGCATATTATGAGACTAAGATTTCGACAGTCCCTGAGTGCCTTGTCTGTTGTCTCGGTGTATGCTCCGAGTGATGAGGGAGACATTTTATTCGCAACTTCGCTTGGTGGTTGATGGGTGCCCGCATGGTGACAATCCTCTGGTCATGGGTGACTTCAATACACCACTGGCACTGACAGGGCTGGATATGAGAAATGTCAGGTCTGGTACACCAGTACACTCTCTGTAGCAGGTTTTGCATAAAACCAATATAAAAATTTAAGAAGTGTTTACAGCTTGCCCACCATCTTTAAGACTTATTAACATGAACAACTCATTCAACCATCATCAAAGATGGAAAGGCAGTGCAGGGGAAGGATAGGACCTTGAGATGAAAAGACAAAAGTATAGTATTTTAACAGGCAGAAGTCAAAAATATAAAAGCACAAAAATATCAAAGCAACAAAGCTCACAATGTTAATGAAAAATCAAAGTTAAAAATATTGACAAGGTTCTGTCTATCTGGTTCAAAAGACATTAGTTAACACTGAAAGACTTTTTTGCCACAATCTAAGATCTTGAAATCCAGGAGGAGCATTCTGCAATTTAAATAAACTATGAGATGATTATGTCAAAACGTGCCTCTTCCAGGAATCATGTGGGTTGGAGCATAATAAAATAACATAATGTTAAAAAAATGACTATAGCCTATAAATGTCCAAAAAAAAGTGCAATAATGGAACAAAAATAATAATTACAATAAACAAAACCCCAGAATCATTACACCACTAACATCAAAACTGTTAGAAGGAGTCTGTCAAGTAATGCCAGAACTGAAATGACTAGATATCTGACAACTATTGTGTGCACTTTAGATTTAGATTAGAACAGCCTTTCACATTAAAGATTGCAAGCATCAAGCCCTTGTAGCCCAGTTTATGGTGAAGCCAGAAGAACCCAAAAAGGCTGGTGTGGAAGAGGCCTTTATGTTCTGCTAGACTGACACCCTTGAGCCTAATATGAATATTAATGCCATTTGTCTAATTCTGTGGTTCTCCATATTCTCCGTGAGCAACCCTCTTATACACATGTCATTTTTCTCTCCAGGTGGTCTGTAATTTTCCCATTTTAGCTGTTCTATATCATCTCTTTTACATTTCTCCTGTGTGCAGTAGAACAAAGGATCATTTGTTTTATACTACATAGACAAGCTTGATTTTTTAATACAAGTTTACTGTCCTTACCTGAGATCAGCAAGTTTCTCCTTTTCTGTGTACAACTCACAGAGGAATTGTGCTGAAGTACACCACCACAACTTCTTTTTGGGTTTCCTTTGTTTTTCTACAACAACACCATCTTCAAACAACATCAAAATGATCTTTTTTTTGTTTTGTAGCTAGTCAGGTGGTTTGGACTACACTGTGCCTCACATCATACATGCATACCCATCAGTGGATGTGTGTACATAAGCTCTTGCCCCTACTTGATATTACACATGCCTTGTGGGAGCTGACTTCACCCATAAATCAAAAACACATTTAACAGATTTCCTTAAGCAGCCTTGTTTATTCATTGTTTCATTTAATTATACCATCAGGAAATCTCTACAACGTTTTACCAATCAACTTTGACAGCCGTCCTCATCACAACCTGTTTAGAAATTTCCTGTTGTTGCTCAAAAAATGTTATTCTTTCCATATTAACCGTTTTTTTTGCCATATGCCCTTCTGTTTTCCCAGTAAGATGTTCGTTTAACATTCTTTCATAAATGTATTTTCCAAAGGGTTCTGGTTGCTTGACCTTATCATGACAAGATCAGGTACAAAGCAGTTCCACTAGTGATGCCATTCAGTTTCAGAGTTCACCCCTTTATTAGCCTAATTTCCAAAAGAATAATCAATAAGTCTAAACCAGACATCTTTGGGGTATATGCGGAAACTGGATTGCTCAAAGAGACCCCAGCATGCCAACTCCATAAAGACGGCATCTGAGCTGGGATTTGAACCCAGACTCTGGAGCAGGAAAGCAGTGGTGTTAATCATTGTCCCATGGTTTCACCCTCTCCTCTTATTCATCAATTAAGCAACCAAGTCATTGTTGTAATCTCTGTTGATGACGATGCATGAAGAAATTATACTTTTCAGTTTGCTATGTGTAAATAATTCACTGCTAATATTCTTATCTAAATTATACATTTTGGTTGCACACTACATTAAGGAATAATTTAAATATCAAATTTCATATGAATGGTTTACAGAAATTATATAAGGCATGCTAAATTACCGTATATTAAATAACATGTGGATATTTTACTGCTGCCACATATATAGTTAAAGATATTTCATACCTCACTACCAATGGAGAAAAAAAAAACCAGGGATCTTAACACTGAGTGAAGAATAATAACAACATAAAAAAGATTAGATAAAATTAGACAGGATGTTAATGTACATTTAGCATCAACAGCTGGCCATAAAGATTATCAAAATGTATGTTGTCTCCACGCCAAAAATATCACAAAGTACAATGCATTTTGTTGTTTAAAGATTGCTTCTTTATTGGTCATCTGTTTATCTGAGCACCTTGCCATCACTTTTTGGTGAAGTCTGATATAATATTTGGAAAAAAAACTTTCCATTCGACATTACAGTATGACCAGTTCTGCTATTATTATTCTTCTTTCTGGTGCTCAGGTAGAGGCTTCGTAAGTAGAATGTATGCAGTAAAATGCCATGCTGTGAACTCCGACATTTCTTGACTATATTTCTTGATGGACTAAAATATATCAAGCACCTTGTCCACTCCTTATTTGGATCTGAAAGGTGCTAAAATAAGGGACTGTGCTTTACAGTCCTTCGAATTCTACACTTCGATTGTTTATGGCTAAGCTGTTAGAGCATTGTATGTGCAATATTAAAGAGACATCTTATGTGTCTACCATTCCTAGAAAAGCAACCAACTGCCTGTCTGAAATAAAGTTCATTTTCTACTTTCACATGCTAAAGGAATTAAACCTAAGAGAATCTAATTCATGTCTTTAGAATTCAAGAGACATTGATCCATCGCAATTCTTTCAATTAAGTAATTATTTGAATACTCAAGAACACAAGTGAGAATTAAGAGGAAATGTATTTCGGAAGAGAATAAGGAGGCACTTCTTCACGCTAAGGTTCATTGGAATGTGAAACAAACTATGAGACCATGTTGCTGACAAGAAACCTTGACAGTTTCTATAAAAAGGATCTTTATGAGAGTCTGGGATGACTTAGCTAGATAACTAAATGAGATGGATGGACTGGATTGTGTCCTTGCATTTGTGAAAATTCTTAACTCATTATGCTCCAACCTTCTTTATACTGGTCTCAGTTACAACATTAGCTAACTTTGAACATAAGCCCATTAAAAGATGAACTATAAGTTCCATAATGAGAAGGATTTCAAATTACAACCATGAGTTTGCAAGTGTAGTTATTTACCCTGTAAATTATACAACGTGACTAAAGGCATATTACAGACTGATGTCACAAATTCCGAAACTTCCCATTTTGAATTCTGTCTCCACGTTGTTAGATGTATACTTGCTATGTCATAGGGAGCTTAAAGCTCTTATATCAGTGAGGTGCATGTCAGAAATGGACGGGATGCCAATCATTACTGGTTCCGTGAAATTCAGTTTAATTTCTCATAGAATTGTTCTCAGTAGTTGGCCATGCCATTGATCGATAAGAGAAACAACATTATCATGAAGCAATTAATAGGTAATGAATCTCCAAAATGAAGAACTAGACAACATTTTATAAAATTATAAATAATGAACAAAATCATGTTTGTATGACAATAAAGAATTTTTTTTCATGCTTTATTAAGTTCCATTATGAGTACCCCTAAATCTTTGCACTAGATGTCAAAGTAATGCAATGCTCCTGTACTCCATAACTTCAGTGTGTTTTGGTAGCGACAAAAGCAAAACAAATTGTCCACAGTTTCAAATGATGCCTATGCTCTACTTTACAGGCCTTTTCTGAACAATTTCCCTATATAATTCAATATATGTGCTTTAAATGTGTTATATTCTTAGTGATCTATAAACTGCCATGGTTAACTAATACATTGTAGTCTTAATAGCAGGTGCAATGCTGCGTACAGCACTTTTTCTCTATCTTTATTAATCCATTACACTGGGCTGCACCAAAATCCTCCCACCAAAACAAATTGATGTACTTTATAGATGTAGGTGTGCTAAGTTCAATTATGAACTTAAGAATTTCTATACCACACACCATTTTCACAAGATGTCGGACTCAGTGGAAAGTATTTTTCATGCTCAGAATATTATTTGAAGTATAGTTTGAGTTGGAAAATGGCAGTCTTCCTTGTTCTTAACATTAGATAACCTAAAATCAAGTTTTTGCTGCTCATTTTTTGCTATCATTCAATGTTTTTTTTCCTGTCTTCTTATTCCTTCAAAATAGTGAGGAATTTATATTTCAAAAATTTAAAGATGACATTTTATATTCCAGAAGAGAAATAACTGTTGTTTACATAGCTTTTTTTAATGAAATATGCATGGTGTAGTTGATCCATCGATTGTCTGGACCACATAACAAATGGTAAAAGAATACACAGCCTTCCTTTATTGATACAATAAAAGTTACTGGTTTTACAATTTTGTGAGAAGGTTAGATAGAAAATAAAAAGAATGAAGGGTAATCCCACTAGCAAACTAAACCCTACCATTCACTCCCGAGGTTCAGTAGCAGCTCAGATGTCTGACAGTGAAAGTCATTTTATGTTTAAAGATGTGCTTTTGTGGAATTAAAGTATATGGTGTGCCTGTAAATACACACTGGAGAGTTGTTGTTAAATTCATGGGGAATTCTCCTTGGTAGCAAAGCGAAAGTTGCTTACACCAAAAAACCTTACCATCTTTATTTCGGTTTCAGAGTTTGTAATCTAGATAAACCATGGGCCCTTAATTTTAAAAATATGCTTTTTTTCCCCCCTTTTAAACCTTTATTCCGAAAAACTGGATGTAATGGAGCAATGTTGTTGCCATATTTGGATTCAGCAGCCTCATATCTATCTTTTGCAGACCAGCATTACTGAACCTGCTTAACCCATTTCAAGATGTGGATTGTATCTCTGTAATATTTTTTAAATCATACATTTACAGAAGGTATGATAGATGTGCATTTTTCCTTGGGTGACAATAAAAAAATCCACGAAAAATGATTTTGGGAGTATATTCTCAGTGAATGGAGTATTCAGGAACGTGATTGTACACAGATCCGTTTGCTGCCACAATGAATGCATTCCCACATGTGGCTTCCTAGATGTAGCAGTGATACAAACCCACTGATTATGTCAACAGGCAAAATAGATGATATCATGAGGGGCCATCAATGACATGTTAGATTTGTTTTGTGATAGTGAGGACTGAGAGGCGGCCTCCAGAAAATCAGCATACTGAGAAAACTAGTGACAGGATTTCATAGAGACCTATTACAAATCATGACATGAATTTTTTATGTATTTTTCCCTGGTTTATTACTAGAGTAATATACTCTATGTTATTACTGTAAATCACATAAAGAAGAAACTGATTAGTGCCACAGCAGTAATTCACTTCAATTCAGTTATATGCACCACTCCCATCTACCATGCAGCCAGCACTGTCTTGGATAAGCTATGGCCCTCTGAGAATGACTGACTGGCTGAGCGACTCCATAAACTGTGCCAGCTCAGGGGACAGCATTATCACAATATAAAAAAAGAGTAGAATAGTTCTTTTGAGGAACTTTATGAGCATTGAAAAATGGTTCAAAGTTGGTCAGGTCTTTCTCAATTGGCAAGCAGTGATTTAGGAGTAATTACTTTGTCATTTGGACTGTGTGAGTCACATTTTCAAGGTTGCCATTCAAGAACAGCATGGTGGCAGGAGGCTGCCAAAATTCTTACAGGCCATTTTCTAGAGAGTTTGCTAGTTTAATATCATACTGATTGGTTTCATCTGTGCCTGACCAATTGGATGTCACAGGTTTTTGCGACTTGCTGAACTCATACTGTAAGTAAGTAAGCAAACAGCTTGATAGTACACCACAAATGTTGAAGGATGTGGTAGTTAAAAGGGTTATTAGGACTCATGTTTTATTTGACTTGATAATTTTTCACATTTGAAAGGCTTACAGTGCTCAGAATAGAGACTGGGTAATTAGACTTTTATTCCAAACTTATTATGTCCTTATTAGTGGCTAATTTCCAGTGAATTAATTATAGCTAATATACTGTTGTAGTAATATGACATGTTGCAGAAGGCATAACATAACATTATCAAACATGCTATCCTGGCAGCACTGGGTTCAAGCCAGGAAACAACCTTAAACAGGGCACCAGTCCATCACAGGGCCCACGCAGCCACACTGACACATGATTTAGAATTGTCCGTTAACCTAACTAGCTTGTCATTGTGGATGTGGGAGGAAAACCCACACAGACATGGGGAGGACATGCTTACTACATACAGATAAAAACAGGGTTAGGATTTAAACCCAGGATTCTGGGTATAAAAGGCAACAGCACAACCCACTAAGCTGCCATACTGCTCCTTAAACATACAGTACATGTTTTTACAAATTCAACAATTTAAAATATTGAGAAATATATTATCTGTACCTGGTTTGTAGAGGCCATAGTTTGTGTCCAGACTTCTTAAAAATGTGTACATAAAGACTACACTTTTGTGGTCCATTTTCTCACCAGGTGTGCCTTCTTTCTAGAGTGTACAAATTTTCTTTGAGTTTGTTTCTAAATTCAACTTCCTCTCATAGTCCACTACTTGACCTTACGTGGATGAGGACTCTGCCATCATGAGTGACGGTAGGTGTTTCCTTGAGTGTGCTCTGTAATAGACCGGTCTTTTGTTCCTGCCTTGCCATCATTGCTTTAGGGATAGGCTGTGACTCCCTGGTAAATGGGAAAATGAAAAAAGGAAGGATGAATGAATGAATATGTTTAAATATGGTTTATACATTCACCCACCCTTCAGTTTTCAAAACAAGTGCAAATAAAAGTTTTAGCCTATCCTGACATTATTAAGCAAAACATTTTTGTGGCCAGAACACCACTATATCATAGGGCTCACTCACACAAATACTGGAAACATTTAAAGTTGCCAACTAATCTGTCACACACATGTTTAGGAGGAAGGTAGGATATTTGGAGAAAAGTTGTGTGAAAACGCCAAGTAGGAAGAGACTGGGCTAAAAAGTGTCTATTTTACTATTGCCCTATGAAGTTGTCATTTTGTTGTCTTGTGTCAATTGCAGCTTTGTGACCCTGAACTGGATTCAGCCACTTTAATAACAGATGGATGTTTGAAGGTTAATCTTGTCATTTGTAGTAACAGTCATTCACAGAACTGATATATAAAAAATCTACCTGCTTTTTGAATGTGTTGAATTTGTCCTGGGCGGCATGGTGGCGCAGTGGTAGCGCTGCTGCCTCGCAGTTAGGAGACCCGGGTTCGCTTCCCGGGTCCTCCCTGCGTAGAGTTTGCATGTTCTCCCCGTGTCTGCGTGGGTTTCCTCGTGGCGCTCTGGTTTCCTCCCACAGTCCAAAAACATGCAGGTTAGGTGGATTGGTGATTCTAAATAGGCCCTAGTGTGTGCTTGGTGTGTTTGTGTGTGTCCTGCGGTGGGTTGGCACCCTGCCCGGGATTGGTTCCTGCCTTGTGCCCTGTGTTGGCTGGGATTGGCTCCAGCAGACCCCCCGTGACCCTGTGTTCGGATTCAGAGCGTTGGAAAATGGATGGATGGATGAATTTGTCCTTTCTTCCTGTGCATTTCCTCTGGTTTTGTTTCTAGATCTCAGATAAATGTAGAATATGAAACTGGTGATCCCAAATTGGCTCCATTTGTATTTGTTGGTCCTAATATGGACTGTTACTTTGTCCCGTTCTCAGTACCTTGTGCCCCAATACTGACAAAGCCCTGAACTGGATTGTGTGGGCATAGGAGTGTTATTTATTTTAATATTTATATAAATTATATATATATATATATATATATATATATATAGTATAATGTATTAATAACAAGTAATATTAAAAAAGGACCTATAAAATTACTCAGATACTCTATAGTTTGATTCAGAAGATGAAACAGAGGGGAATAACAGTCTTTCACCAAACGTGGCTGAAAGTGAAGACTGGAGACTTGTATAAGTGAGTTTTGATCATTTTAATTGATTTAACCTAGATTTTAATCATTCTTTAACTTTGGGAGATGAAAGAACAAAATCTGACTTAGATACTCTTCACCACAGGTACAGTTTGAAATGTCTGACTTTCTCAGAGTTTGTCTAAAGTTAAGCGGGGCTAAAGTTCACTCATTTGATCATTTTGCCCCCTTCTTCAAATTGTAATCAGAAACATGGGATTATTCAAATGTTATCTGAGAAGGTATTTTTTTCCTTCTGTATTAATACAAGCCTAGTAATAAAGTATGAGGCACACCAGGGGATTTTTGAAGTGAGAGCAAAAGTATTTGATGTTTTCTTCTGATATGACTATCATTTTACCCCTAAAGGATTTATGGATATCCCTATGGTGCTATTTATAACCATTAAACACCCCATGATATTGTTGGTGCAGGAATTACGAGATGAGAGGTAATCACCGTAGCTCTAAGAGGCTCCTCAAGGTCATTTCACCTGGCTCTAAAGGAGGTGGAGAGTCAAACAAAATTCATCCTTGTCTGGTGGCTCTGCTGGACAGCGACCACAGGTCACAACACAGTGGTGGGGCATACAGTCAATCAGCAGAGGATCAAAGATTGGTTGAGAACCCTAACTATGAGCACCACAGGAGTTGGTGGATCCAGTAACAAATGCACAAAACTGGTGTTGTTTTTGCAAATTCTGAGACTTCCCACCAGCTTCCCCTGTCAACAAGAGATGCCACTGCCACTGTCATTCAGCCTCTTTTGGGATTTAGTGTTAAATATGCTATGAAGCTTTACTTTGTAGTCACTAATGTTCCACTATTAAGAAAATTAATTGCTGGACAAATGGGAGCCTCACGGCAATTTTAAAACAAATGCACATTTAAACAATATCCTGCAGCAAAACTGCATTCATAACTCTAGTAAAGAAAACCAAAGATGAATATATTTAAGATCAGTTATACTGACTGAGAAAAGCAATAGTTCATTTTAGCACTGTGACCTCGGTTTGTGAGGTTCCAAACATTTTGGCCAACAAAAGGTTCAAGAAATTTTAGGTCTGACTGAGCACTGGAAACAGCAACTCTGTAAAAAGCATCTTAAAAAAGATAATATTTTCCAAAACTTATACAAACATTTGGACTACCACTCTATGGATCTTACGTGGATTAATGGATTTCTGCTACAATAGGCACCTCATGGCCTTCAGTTGGATTATGTTTTCTGAGAATATTGGGTTATCATATTTTAATATTGTTAGCCAATATGAGCATGTAAATCATAAAGAAATATAAACCTGTCATCCGTGGATCCACTGTACTACAATCCTGGGTTCAAATCCCAGTCGAATCACTATTTGTGTGAAGTTTGTGTGCCTTCCTGTATAACTGGTTGACTCTAAATTAAAGAAGATTGTGTGCGCATGAGCATGAGTGTACCTCCCTGAAGAACTGGATTATAGTAAGAGGGTTCAGAAAATTGATGGGTCAGTATCAATATGTTAAGAAATCAATTGAAAAAATTAAGATTGTCATTATTTTAACTGTTAATGGTAGTTTTTAGTATTTAAGTATTAATAATAGCATTTCATTGAGTTCTAAGATGCTTTTTATACTTTTATACACTTTTATATACTTTTATACACTTTTATAGATACATATATATAGCATACATGCTGGCCAAAAAAGTCAAATTTACTCTGCCTTTATTATCTCCTTAAGAAATCAAAACTCCTCTACTAGACTTTAAAACTAATATTTACATATTTTTTGCACACAAATCTAAGAAAATCCTGCATATTAAACATTTTATTTAGATACCATGCCATCAGCCACATATGTTTTAACTTATCAAATGACATTTTATACACAAAACTCTGCACGCTAAAAACGTTTGTGCAAGTACTTTTCAACCTTTGGTTTTAAGATATATTTTATATATTAAATAAACAGTTTGCATTGTACATATATGGTATCATAATGCTTAGAATAAAGCATCATAATTTAAAAAATGCAGTACATGTAATACCATTACCAGTGAATACCAAATTTCAGAGAAGTTAATGTTTTTACATAATTTGGCCAGAAGCCTGGGCATAAGGCTAAGAAAATTAAAATGAAGGGGGTCTAAAATGTTCAAGCTAACATCTGTTAAATATATATACTGGTCAAATGTAGTAGCCTAGAAATATCATTAATGGACGACTTTCAATTTAGTTGGATTGGGTGTTGTGGAAATGTAATCCGGTATTGCTTTGTCTACCACAGAGCGGCCCACATTTAGTTAATTTCAAATGCATAAGAGTGGTTTTCAGAATGTGGCTACTTGTATTCTGGTCCTCTACTTAATGAAAGCAATATCTGTTTAAAAAAGAGCAAAAATAAACCACCATTATATTTTGCTTTTCACATTCTTCGTTTTTAAACAACACCCCTTTAAAGCTTACATGTCCTATCATTTACATTGATTCCTTAATATTTTTTACGCCCCTGATCTTTTAATCTTTGTTTCAACTTCTCCCATTCATTTCCTCCTGTGACTTTTCTACATTTTTCTGTAATGATTTAAATCTGCATTAGTTTATTATATTTGTGTTCATTTGTCTATTAGATGCTCAGATTTCAAATTTCTATGATACACAAGGTCAACTAATATATGTCGCTTGTTGTCCTCTCATCCAATATGAATCTACTGAATAGCAACAGGTCCTGTAGTATGAGCCTATGAGCTCCTGATTCTCGAGGAAGAGACAGTAATTGGCAGCATTTACAACTGTGTTTCAGACGTCTTTTTTTGACCTTGGTAGTTTTCCAATTGTACAGAGCAGTTGTGGGGCATCAGGATAGCTCAGTTTTTGAAAGTGAGTTGCAGAATGTTCTCAATGACATGCAGATTAATCCTTCTACCCAGCTGCGAACAGATTTGAGAGAGTATGCAGGGCACATGTGTTTAATATTTCACAGTTCTGTATTCATGATTAAAAGAGCCTTTGATATATCATATACCTCAGCCTGGAATGATATTTATATATATTTATATATTTACATGCGTGTATTATTATTAATAAAAAATCTGGAATCTTTACATGTTTGGAAAGTGCATGAAGTTTAAGACTGTTTGATCATATGGTATAAAGTTTATTGTCAAGAGCTTCTGATTTGTAAACGGCTTTAAGGACTTTTTTATAATTTGCCGAATTCGAAAGAAAGAAAGATAGAAATTCTGAATTAATTTCATTTCAATATTTAACTAAAAAAAGTTGACCAGAGGCCATGCAGTTTTATAAAAAGTGAGGAATTTATCAGCACTAGGGAATTAATAACCATAGCGGTTAATTTACATAATCAGCAATAACCTTTGAATGACAATGTTTTTCATCAGTTCATCCAATTTTAAATCATTTTAATTAATTTTAGGGTCACCTAGTGCCACAGCCTTCTCTGTCACCAATGGGCACCATTTTTCAGGGCTCACTCACTCACATACACACGCTTACTTTACTGGGCGAGTTTAGCATTGTCCATTGACTTAACATGCATAACCTGTACAGTGCCTGTAAAAAGTGTTCACTCCTTAGACATTTTCACATTTTATTGTAAACAACATTGAATCACACTGGATTTAATTTGACTTTTTATAGTAAATGTATTTAAATATAGAGTATTTAATGTCAAAAAGAAAACAGATCTCTACAAAGAGGTTCAAATGAATTAAAAATCTTGGCTAGAGTTTGCCTGACGGTACATGAGACTCTAACAAGGTTCTGATAAAACTAAAACTGACCATCAAATTAAACACCATGTCAGCATAAGAAAAACACAACATGTTATCAAAAGCCCACCATCTCTACCATGAAGCCTGGTGATGGCAGTTTTATTCCATGAGGATGCTTCTATGTTGCAGGTCCTGTAAGGCTGGTGAAGGTAGAGGTTAAAATAAACACAGTAAAATATAGAGAGATCCTGGAGGAAAATCTGATGCAGTCTGCACTTTGGGAGAAGATTTGTTTTCCTGCAAGACAACAACTCTAAGCATAAGGCCAGAGCTTTACAGAAATTTCATAAAACAACAATGCTAATGTCCTGGTGTGGCCGAGTCAGAAGCCATTTCTCACTACAACTGAGAATATGTGGCTATGCTTGAAAAATGCTGTTCAAGCACAATCACCATGACACCTAACAGAGCTTGAATAGTTTTGCAAAGAAGAATGGCAAAAAGCTGCAGTGTCCAGATGTGCCAAGCTGATAGAGACCTGTCCACACACTCAAGGCTGAAATGGCTACCAAAGGTGTATGTACTAAAACACTGGATTTTATATTGGTAACTAACTCAGACCACTTTACAGAGATCTGCTTGTATTTCAACATTAAAGAGTATTTTTCTGGTGATCAATTTCAAAAAAGCCACATTAAATGCATTGTGATTCAATATTGTATAATAATAAAATGTCGACTCGTCCAAGAGGGTGAATACTTTTTTGTAGGCATTGTATCTTCAAGATTTGCAATACCGGAATACCCACAGATAAACACACACAGACTTAACTGACTAAAATTAAATAAATAAACATATGCAGTGATTAATTTCCTTTTTATTTTCTCTTTCATATTTATTTCATTTAATAACAAAAATTTAACCCAATTTCTAATCCATGTCTCCATGCTATAGTAAAAAAATGCTTACTGATGTCCCAGATCTTTATATAGCAGCATGAGAAAGAAGAAACTGGCTGATTGTTTGCTTTCTTCATTGTTGTTTTTCATGAAAAAACCAATATTGAAATCCAAAAAACTCTCTTGAATATATGCATGCATTTCCAGTCACTGCAGCTGATCCTTTTAAAATCTTAGTTTAAACACGTTCTGACCTCAAACATTCATCATTTGCAGTACTTAAAGATATGTGACACATCGGACTATTGGTAGTGCTGCCTGTAAGCGACTTTTTTCCACAAGGTTTCAGACATTTGTTATGGAACCAGGTGTAAGGAGCAAATCAGGTAAGAGGTTTTGTGTTGTCTATTAAATATAATTATGTATTTTAATACATTCTTATTGATCATAGCACTGGAGAGTAGTGACGTGTTGCAAGTTGGTTAGACATGCAGATGATATTTCACTATACTTTATACACGTGACACTGCAACTTCTTCTACTACTACATGGTTCATTTTTGTGTTTTTCAGTGATTAGCCATTCCTCTTCAATTAACATCTAGTATTATGAGATTTGTACATGCTCTTTTTTATTAGTCTTTTTTCTAGCTGCTGTAATTCTTTACAGCGTCATGATAACTTTGGTAAGTGGATACAGCAGTAAAATAATTATTGTGTGACTAAGCTGATTTTGTATTTGTCAGCATGCAGTTACCATGCTTTTAATTCGAACACAGTGCTAAATAAGTGTGTTTTCCATTGGTTTGGAGGTACAAGTGTCTTAAAGATGACTTAAAGTCAGTCTCAACAAACAAGATCTGCATAACAGCATTGAAATCTGCTTTAAACATCCTCAGTGCAAAGCACATAACAAGGGAACTGTCTTCCTTTATAAAGTGGGCATTACTGTCCTTGCCAATCGAGTAGCAGTAAGATGCAACTAAAATCCTGTGTGTTTAACATGATCCGTATTTTTATTTATGTCATTTACAAAGTGTGCCATTTGTATTTGTATCCGCCTTAATAAAAGGATGAGTGTCTGTGTGTTTAACTGTGTGCCTATCTGGTTGCTATGTCTCTGTCATTTTAAAAGATGGCCCATCACAACCATTTTAGTAATAAAATGCATTGTAGTTGTCATTCCAACAGATATTACAAATATTAACATTGCTGTTACGAATCCCATACCAAATGGCATAAAACAGAGGCACATGCATTACATGGTGCCCTTCAAACATTAACGCTGGGGTCTACATTGATTAATTAGATTTCAAACCGGTCTTAGACGGGTAGCACAACTAGTTTAACCTATTGACTTGTTACAGCTTGAACTCTGTGAAGAGTGCTATACAAAAATAAATGGAGATGAATTGAACTGGAAAACCCATCAGTTTATACTGAAAATAGACCTTCAGACCAAGTTCCCATAGTTTGGAATTTCCAGAAATTGGACTTTAGGTGTTAAATCATTCTTTGAATAAATGATCAGAAACTTGTTCAAATCAGAGATTTATTTCTACTGGCATAGAATATAAATAAATAATTTTCAAGTTTTTTTTTCAGCATGATACCTTTCTTTGCCCTGCAGTGAACTAGTGCCCCATCCAGGATTGTTTCCTATCTAGGTGGATCTGACAGTCCTATGTAATGTTAACTTCAAGTAGCATCCCTCCTTTTTACTGATCCACTTTTTCCTCTATTCTGGATTGCAGAGAACTGCAGTGCAAAAGAATAGAGCAATCACTGAAGAGGATTACACTCTGTCGTAGAGCACATTCACACCACACACATAAATACATGCTAATTCAAGTCACTTAGCAGCTCATCTTTGACCTGTTTAAGGAAATCTGAGCCTTCACGGGAAGATGGCAAGTACATCGACAGGAAATCTGTAATCATCGTCCCAATGGAGAACTACATTTGACCCATACTTACTGTGTATTATCATTGCAAATTTCCACTTTTTGCTTATTGATAAATATAATGATAATGCAAGACATAAATCTTCAGATATGAAATTCATTTTCCTATTTTGGGGGGAGTTGAATTTAATGTTTTTACTGCTTGCAGGTGTGTTTTTAGCATATACAAAATGATACTACTACTTACAACAGGAAGTTTTATGTTAAATTATAAATGGTAAATAGCCTACAGTAATGGCAAGATCACACAGACACAAAAATTCAAAGCACGCATGTGATACAAAAAGTTGCCTTCAACATTTTAACTCACGCTCTTATCTAGCCAAACCACAAATTAGCTGCTTCCTTCCGTGAAGTTTCTGATTGAGTTCATTCTTAAGTAATAAGGGGCCTGTCACAAAACTGCAAATCACATTGATATCAGTTACATAGTGTTTACATACAGTTTCTTTTTAAGGAAGAAAATAATGAATTGGTGCTAGCAAAAAAGAATACACATTTCACAAATTACTGGCCCACAAGGCATTATCCTGTCATCGCATGAGGCTGGTGGTGTCCATTTTGGATAGCGCCATCCTAGTGTCAGAGAAATGCTCTATAGAGAGACTGAGATATGGGTGAATATTTACAATTTCTACTGAACACAATTAATGCAACTTAGGAGTTTTGAGCAGTTTTTTCAGTGTCTGAAATCAAACCGTGCACAGAGTACGAGTCTATTGCAGGTCATACTTATGCACACATCCACAAAAAAATGACATATACTGTCAGTGGGCACTCTGGAGCTAGAAAGCATGTCTAATGAAAAGACGTGTCACTGTTTCCACATGGACTTGTTACTGTCCACAACCAAGAAGTAATGAAAAATGCTGGAGTGTAAGTCAAGACAGATAATATTTAAGTTTAGGTATCTTTTAAGGCCACACACCATGAGTAGTTTTGATTTATATGTAGCAAAGACAACACAACATTACCACAAAAAGCCCAGAGAAGAGTTACTCAACTAACTGCAAGGCCACTAAGGAACATTGAAAGAACTGAAACATTTAATGTTAAAGGAATACTCCACCCACAAATAATATTTTGTCACTTACCCAATGTAGTTTGTTGTAATGGCCAAGAAAAAAATGTAATCTTGTGTTTTTCTGGAAAATAGACAAAAAAGTTTTTGATAGAACAAGGATCCAATGCGTTGCGGATGCTGTGAGCACACGACTCGATGTCCTGACATGTGGCTTAGGTGACAGAAGCGATGTGAAATTTTTCCATGAACGGTTTGATACTGTTTGCTTTTCTCCAACCCTGATCACCACTGGATCCCATTCTATCAGGAAATTGGTTATGTCCATTCGCCACAAAAATATGAAATTGAAAAATTTTCTCAGCCATCACTACAAACTACATGGGGTAAATAACGTGTAGGAATATGCCTTTAAGGAAACATAGAGGAGTCAAACAGAAGTTTTAACAATTTTGAAGGGTCTAAGTAGGCTTCATTACAGTTGTTACTTTTAAATAGTTTTTTTCACCAAGATCACAGTTGTTAGCCAAAAAGAAGACACAACACATCCAAGACAGGGCCCCACATTGTCTTTAAAATGACTCACTCTAACACTAAATAGGCAAATATAACTCTTGTGTCATAGAAAGAGAGATTAAAGGCAGCAGCCACAAAAACATAAACTCTAATCAGGTCTTTTGTAAGTTACAGTAGTCATTATAGTTTTCCCAAGTCCATCAAATGATTAATTTAATTTTTTACGACAACTTTAAAAATGAATTTCCACATTTTAAGGTATTCTAGATGCATACTGAAATTCATTGAAAAGAGCAGAATGTCCAATGGAAAGACTTGTTGGTTGTGAATTAATAGGATCTGTATTTGAAATACCTTATAATGTACCAGAGGTTAAAACTGAGATCTCTCAAAAGGAGTTTGAAATATCTCAAAATTAACATATCTTAATGCTATTTAAAGATTACTGTATAATATATGAATGCATTGTGACATACAGCTAAAAGATAATTTGGTTTGCAGTATGTAACATTGTACTCTGAGATGTACATCAATTTACACTGTGACAAATTTAAAGTCAGGTTGATTTAATAATCTTTTTCTGTTATTACATACAGAAACAACAATATATTATTTCTTTCTGAACTGTAATTTGAAAGGCTTTAGGAAGATTCATGTGACAGTGCACACTATAAAAGGTCACCTATGAAACAAAGCCTGCATGATCTGATATGATAAGTTGAAACGGCTCATCCCCTCACCCTAACCAGAATACCAAAGTGGTCTAAATTACAGTTGAGTGTAGTTCCGTTAAACCCTTATAGCACTTTTAATTGTGAAAATTTGAAATCTTGGAATATACAGTATGTTAACTGTCAATCCTGGTGGTAAACTTAGGTACACACTTTTCTAACAGGAATCACCACTAGAACTCAATCCGGCTATCCATTTTCAAAACATGCATCATGTAAAAAACAAGACTGGGTGGTTCAACAGTTTGTGCAGGACCCACTTATACCCACACCTACACTTACACACAGGAACAATTTCAAGTGTTAAGTTAACTTCCCTAATATACATTTGTTTGTGATGGGAGAGGTAGACCAGAGTACCAGACACAAACTCATTTGGACACTTGGAGAATTTATAAACTCCACACAGACAGTGGAGCAGCGAAGCAGCAGCCCTAACCAATGTGCCATGGTGCTCAACATTTAATAACCACTTACAAATGAACAATGTATCAGATTGTCCAGTTGCTAAACTATAAATCTTTACTATGCATAAGCAGATGAACATTTTTTAACATAAAAGTTAAATGTATTCTATAGAGTTACAGAAGAGTAAGTATTAAATTGTTGACAAATTGAAATTTAAAGTCAATGTGATGTAAGTTAATGAATCATATTATATTTTGTGAATTTCTAACAAACACCAGCTATTGCATTTAACTAGCTACACAGCTCATCTACTATTTTAAAGAGCACAGTGTGAAAACAAGAGGTTTGCATTTCAAAACATGATTCCCTCTGTGACCTTGTTGAAGTGAGATTTAACTCTACAGCAGCTGTCAATGCTGAGTTCACACCCTTGTCTTTGAAGAGCTTTAGGGTTCTTAAAGTTCATTAATGTCTGAATCATTACTGGCAAAGTTTCACAAGCCTATCATTTTGTCATACTCTAATAGAATACACATTTTCCAAAATGTCTGTATAATAATAAGGGAGATTCACGATGGCAAAGCAGTATCATCTAGTAGAATAAACCAAACTAGATATGTCTCTCACGTGAAAATAAAACTCCAATTACAGTAATTCACTGCCCAGATGTAAACCTTCTGCACTAAAAACATTCATCTGGGAAAGGGTTTAAAATCACAACTTCAGCCACCTGGGTAAGTTCTTGCAAAATGTGCGTAAGGCATGTAAGATTATTATAGTGTTGAATTATTAATCCCAGTCTGGGCACTGTCTGAGTGGAGTTTCTCACTGTGTCTACTGGTGCTTAGGTTTTCCTTCCCAGTCTGAAAAAAAGTGTGTGTGTGGTAAAATGGTGACTTTGAATTGGACTGGTGTGAGCAAGTAGTGGATGTTCTGTGATGACCCAGCAGCTATGTCAAGTGCTGATTCATGCCTTGCACCAGGTAACTTTATACAGCCTCCAGTGCCTGGACCCTCAGTTTAATCAGACAAATTCCATAATGGATGGAAATGATTAAACTTGTACAGTATCCTTAAATATTGTTCAGCAACAGGATTAAATCTGTCTATGGACTACTGTAAGGCACATCATTTCAAAAGTGTGCATTCATTTGATGGTTGATTCATTCATACCTAATTTGCAATATATATTTTAGAAATGAAAAAGAGTTGTATTCATTCAGTCTCAAAAAATATTAATCCAGTTAAAGGTTATTGGATCTGCATTACAATATCCATTCTTGGATGGGATGCAAGCATGAATGCAAGCACACAGGACTTTTATTTTCTTTCTCCCTTGATGGGAAACATACTCCTTGTCTCCCACAAGCCAAACACAGTCGCAAAAGCACAGCACAACACACAATTCTTTTCTTCTGTTTCTTTTTCTCTTCCTTCTTTTCTCCTCCACTCCTCTAGGCAAGCTTCATCTCCCTCCTCCTGACTCTGGCTCACCGAGTAGTGTCTGCTAGCCCCTTATATAAGGCACCCGGAAGTGCTCCAGGTGCTCGTTGATGGATTTTTGGCAGCACTTCCGGGTGTGGCGTCTGCTGCGGCACTCCCTGGTGACGCCCATAGACCCCAACAGGGCTGTATCAAACTCCAACTCCCATGGAGCCCTGCGGGAGTCTGAGGCATTGCTGTCAGCCAGGGCGGTTGCTACCTAGCGGTCCGGGTGAGATAATGTTCTGACCATGTTTCCTCCCCTGATCCTTCCAGCGTGGAGGTGACCTGGCCAGGCAAGGTCCCCGGCCGTCTACGACAATATATATATATATATATATATATATATATATATATATATATATATATATTGTATACCAGTGGGTTCCTCCCTGCTCACTTCGCTAGCCAGCCACTTTGTGTCTCTGCCACTAGCGTTGTGAAGAGGGGGGCTGAACGCACCCCAAGGAGATGTGGTGGCTCCTCTGAAACCCCCTCTTAAACGGTGATACAAATTGAAACAAATACAGTTTTTTTTACCTCCTCTTTGCTCAATCAGCTGCTGGATTGCTGCTGCTGCCATGCCGTGTGATCTGCATTTCTCACGGCGCTTCGAACATTTAAAAGCCTGTACACCAGCTGTCCTACTGCTTGTGTTTTATTTCCGGCCCCGGGCGTGGTTTAAACTTTGGCACAAAGTCCCGTCTCACGAGACGTGAGTTCTTGATTTTTTAGTTTATAATTTAAAAATGGAATAAGAATCTAAAAATCTAACAACATCAAATTAAAGTTCGATAAATTCTGAAAAGAATGATATTAAACATATATATGTAGGTTTTAAAATAAACCCGATTTTAATTGTGACAAAAAACGTGACATTAACAACGTCACCATTGCACTTTTAGGCTTAGGATTTTATATATATAGAGTAGATATACAGTATATATATATATATATGGAGGCGAAGGTCTGTGATATGGTTTGCATATATATAGCTGGAAACACTTGCCACACATATACTGAAACATCACAATGCAGGCAGAAGAAAGAACCCACAGTCTGTGATTTACACACATTTACAAGTTCAACTGGACACATTTAAATGGAACACAGTTCAAGTAAAATTCAAGGCTAAAACTATAAGTGCCGGAGAACTCCAATGAAAACGCCATTAACAGACATTTGGACATGAACTGCATATGCAGGCTTGAAAAGAAGAACGTGCAAATAATAATAAATAAGACTTTATGACCAACACCCTCTGAACCCCACCTCATCAATCCCCCCCCCCCCCCCCCCATCACCCCAATCATCTATGTGGAATAAACCTGAAATATTTAATGAATGGTAGGCTAGCTAGCAGGACTTCAACAGATTAAGAAAACCTGGACTTAGCCTATGCTATTAAGTATGAAGAAAAAGTCCTTTTAAAATCATGAGCCCATTGGTATTTCACAAATCTGCTGTCATCTATTCATGGTTATTTACTGTATGGAGCTTGTTATGGATCTAAATAAATAAAGTTTTTTTCTGGAACCTTCATGTGGATGGATCTTTTGGGAACCAAAAATGGCTCCCCAATGGCATAGCTCTGAAGAACCACTCTGGCACCTTCATTTTCAAGAGTGTAGATACAGTATATAGTTATGCAGTGAGTTGACAACATTGTAATTTAAAGTCCAAGACTGTTGAGCCACCCTAACTCAGTTCCTTACACTAACTCATGAAATGACTCTATGTATACCCAACAGTGCTCCAAAAGGATTGTGACATAAAGTACTTCTGATAAAAGTGTCAAGTAAATAATAGATATGCGTTAATATATTTATCACTGCTGTGTCCTTCCATCCATCCATTTTCTAAAGCTGCTTCATCCTAAGCAGGGTCGTGGGGAAGCTGGAGCTGATCTTAGCAAGCACAGAGCTCAAGGCAGGAACAATCCTGGGACAGGGTGCCAGTCCATTGCAGGGTGGTGACTGCTGTGTGTGCTGCCTAAACAAAAATGGTAAGATTACTAATTTCTAATCATGGATCACAGAAATTGCACTTTAACGTGTTAAAGTGTTAGGGTGTAAAAGAAAAGCTTCCAGTCATCCACTGCCAGATGATGTGGGAAATTACTGCAGGAGGGTTGCGTCCTCTTATTTTCTTGAAGCATTCCTTACATGCTGATCCTCATATCGGTGGCACTATCTTTCTTTAGGGTGGGAAAGCAAAATAAGTGAGTCATCTCCTAAAATAACAAGACAATGAAGAGCTGAGATAAAGACTTGCAAAAAGATTACCACTAATAGGTAAAAGGTGTACACAGGCAAACATCTTTGAAACATAAGCAGAAAGTCTGCAAAGTTTTAAGGACACCACCTTGACAAAGAGGTTCAGATGAGAATCAGAGAGTAGGAACTTCAAATGGTTGCATGTTCTCAGCTTGACATTAGGTTTTAAATCGAATAAAATATCTATATATATATGTATAGGGGTAAATTACATTTAAAGTGTTTGTTCTTCTTTTCAGCCCGGTTATAGTCAATGTACTGTACAAATTATTCAATTCATGATCAAACCTGTTTAATACATTCCTCATACATCTTATCTCATAAATGTATCTCGTATAGTTTACATTTGAAATTTTCTTTCTAAAAGCAAATTATCTTAGTTAACACTCACTGAAAGTAGGAGGTTAGGACTGGTGCCACAATGATGAGTACCAAGGTTCAATTTAGATAGATAGATAGATAGATAGATAGATAGATAGATAGATAGATAGATAGATAGATAGATAGATAGATAGATAGATAGATAGATAGATAGATAGATAGATAGATAGATAGATAGATAGATAGATAGATAGATAGATAGATAGATAGATAGATACTTTATTAATCCCAAGGGGAAATTCACAGATTTACAGTGCAGCCACTGATTGTGTGGACTTGAATGATCTCTCTTTGTTCATGTGGACTTTATCCTGGTTTACTTCCACACTTCAAAGGTTGGCATTCCTATACTTGACTCTGTATGAGGGTATGAAAGCATGTGGGTGTGTGCACAAGTTTTCTCTGTGCTGGACTAACGTCCAGTCTAGGGTTGGTTCCTGCCTTATGCATATGTAGCTGTCTGGTTTTGCATGTCCTCCCTACAACCCTATAAGGCTTAACGGCTTCTCATGACTTAATGACTAAAATATGTAACTTTAAAACCCAAAGTGGCCAGATGAATCCTATAGTGTGACTCTGAACATACCACTTAACTGAGTACCGTTTCATAAATATATTCATATGGGATAGTATGAACAACACACTGTATTGCTGAATTTGATATATGGTACAAAATAAAATTAAGTTTGGTTTATTTAATTATAATAGAAAACAATGATTAATGGAATAAAATTAGCAACAAAAGTTAAAAAAAAGTTTCTTTTATAACAAAAAGATATGATAACACATTTTTTGAGGTTCCCATTCAGTCCATCTGTCCATTTTCGAGTGTACCTAATCCAGTGAGAATTATGGGAGATTTAAGTGCAACAAAAAATGAAAGCCAACACTATTGTGGTTTTCTGATGAAAAAGTGACACGAAAGCTGTACAAATTCAAGCTATCTACAGAATAAATCAATTCATTTAAACAGAAGCAGGTGAAGAATCTTCACTCTAGCCTTAATAAGACTAGTAATTTTAGTGAAAGTTGTATTCTAAAATAAACAGACTTGTATTTTAAAGTTCATTTTTTTTTTCTTTGTTTTTCATTAGTGGTCATGAAAAAAATCCTTGAAAAAACATTTGTTTGAAGCGGCAAAATGTGTCAAGGAGAAATTCAATAATCTCTATGACTTGATAGGATTAAAAGATCACTAATTCCTAAAGAGGCACCATAGAACTCATTGCCGAGGTGTCTGCACTGCGTGAAAGATTATCCAAATGTGAACCTGCTTTCTCAGTTTACCTGGTGCCATCACTTTTGTCATGACGGTAAGCTTGGCAGTACAAAACAAAAGCCTGCACAAGGATTTCTGGATCACAGGAAAATGACAGTGAACTCTGACTTTTTTTCGGCAAGAATGCTGATTTTCTCACTTTAGAAATTTGAGCTTTGTAAGCACAAACAGGTAGTATTAAGGTTTTGAGTATAGCTTCTCTTGTGGGGTATTAGCCATATTTATGAAGGAAATGAAAGGCTGCAATTCAATCAGTCAGTTAAGCTGTCTTTTATGGAGCAAGATTTAACTGATCAGCATATTGAAACTTTTATAAAGATGCTGTATACATCCACCCAAACAAGCAAAATATTTTTTGTATATTTTGAGTGAAATGTAATAGATATGGAAAAAAAATGAATATACAAAGTAAGATTTGATATATTTAATATAGTGTCAGATTTGAAGACAGTATATACATTCAGGCTGCAATAAAGAGATGCCTTGTCTCTATACATATACAGTATAAAGAGTGAGTAATAAAATATATATATATATATTACTGTATATTCTCTTTGCAAACTTGGCCTCTATCTATCTATCTATCTATCTATCTATCTATCTATCTATCTATCTATCTATCTATCTATCTATCTATCTATCTATCTATCTATCTATCTATCTATCTATCTTATTTGGCACACACATTTCTCTAAGACTAATTGCAAGATCAGAACAAATTACTTTTAATGTGATTACATTTTGCCTGAAGAAGGGGCCTGAGTTCCCTTGAAAGCTTGCCTATTGTAATCATTCTAGTTAGCCAATAAAAGGTATCATTTTGCTTAACTTCTCATTATAAAAAGGTAATATATGTGATCTTGTAAGTAGCCTTGGCTATTAAATAAGCAGACAGATAGATAGAATTATGTGGCACCTTCAGTATTAAAACTGTGTGTGCCCTTAAAATTTAAAATGAGACTTGAACTCTCAACAAAGCAAATATGACATTTTACACTTTATTGATGGCAAAATTTAGAACTAAAAAACAAACAATTTCTATGTTTTACAGTATATGCCTTTAAAAAAGCTGTTTAATCACATTGAACACATTCGTTCAAGACTTTCATTATTAATGAATGCAGACCGGAGAAGTCATCAGCTCTTTAAGATTTAAAGTGAGCTGCTGTTAGATCTGAATAGCATCCCATTTCAACTTGTGTATGGAAGGAAGCCTATAATCAAACACAACATATAATTTGGCAGAGCTGCCATAGTCTGTAACTTGCATTTCTTCGCCTGCTTTTATATATTGAATTACATTTATAGGTAGCTGACAATTTAAAAAATGTGTTTGTGTCTTTACTTCAAGGAAAAATATCATACATAAAAAACCAGGAATGACTTCAGAAGGCAGCTTCCCATGTCACGAGAGGTTTTGTTTCATTTGATTAAATCTGTAATAACTTTGTTTAATGTTGTTTTTTACGGTATTTGAGCAGGTTGATTTCATAAATTTCCAAATAACTACTGTACTGCATGACATGAAGCAAGAATAATATGAGATGTACAAGAAAAGTCACCACACATGCTCATTTTCTGTAGGTAGAGGATACATTAAAGCATATGTAGCGCTGCTGAACAGTAAACATTTCTTTCAGTATTGTATTCACTATTACAGGATCATGCTTAATGGTGATATGATCTTTTTACCATGGATAACCCCCAGTGCTTCAAGCGAATTAACATTATCTTTTTCATGGTGTATCTTTTAAAATAGTGCAATGTACCAAATTCCTTGCAACTTTCTTGTATGACTTTTCTTGAAGATTGTGTTTATGGTTTCTATTTTCCCTTGTCATTGTTGCTATTGTCTGAATTATTTTTTAGCCTCCTGAATTCTAATCTGGTTGGTTTAAATGAGAGAAGGTAACCATGCTAATTCAAGATGTTATGTATACAGGAAGTCCGGGGGCAATTTAATTTGAAGAGCTAAGTTCATTTTATATATAAAGAATACAGTGTGTGTATAAACAGGCTTTCGGTTTATACTATTCAATTGTTCAGGTGAGGGCTTCTTATTGTGATGAAACCACATTTTGGCACCCTTAGGATTATTTTGTTTTATTTCTGGAATATTTACACCATCGTTTTCTTGTTATTTAATGTTTTGTATTTTATTAGTCTGGCAAAACCATTTTATGTTTTCATTTAATCACCACCATTTTGTAAGAGTCTTTGCATTGCCTTGGCCATATTATTTGTAGTTGTTAAGCCTTTTCCTGGTTACATGGCACATCATGTCATCGCAGCAGATGTGCCTTAGTCATCCAAGGGTGGATCAAATCTTATGAAAAAAGGGCAAGTTGCAGTATTTTCTAGAGGTAGTTTGGGGCAAGCAAAACAAGTTAAAATTACCGTCATAAAGTTTTGTTTGATTTTGACTTTTGTATGGTGTTTTGGTTTAGGTACTCAATTTAAAAGTTCTGACCTTTATTAATTTATGGATTACAATTTAGTCTCAGTCCTTTAGTTTCTTACATCAAATCAGCACAAAAAATGATCAACACCCAGTTACCTTCACTAGATTGCATTTACCCATCTCACCCAGGCCACCACTCTGCTACCTTCTGGAAGGCGTTATAGTTCTGTTAAGACACAGATTGCCAGACTACTGAGAACCTTCTACCTGAGCGCTATTAGAGTACTAAATTTTGTTAAATAGCTGTTTACTGCATCTAAGTGCTTTTGATTTCATGTCTTTCACTGTCACCCATGGAATCAATGGGACAAAAGTGCAACATCTTGGAGACTCATCGCAACCACTGTAAAATGGAACTACTGTACTCCATTATTTATTAGTTATAATGGTTTACTGTCTTATATTAATGCATGTGTGTAGTTTAAAATATAAAACACATATTGCATCTGTTAAAGATTCTGTTTTTTTATTATAACAATAAATTTATGACAATAAAGGGCATTCTATTCTATTCTATTCTATCTCCTGTTTTTTATTTTAATCACTCTCTATAATCTAATGAACACCAAAAACAACTGAGGTATTTAAAACAGTCATTGATTATCACAATCTTTTTTCACATTTCTTGTTCCATCACCATTAATATTAACCCTATCCCTGAACAAAATAATCTAAACTATAGACCCAAATTAAAAGCATTGGAACAACATTTTAGAAAAGATAGGAGACCCCTGAAGCATTCTGCCTTCTCATATTTGGGATTGGATGTTTGGCATTAAATAACAAAAGGATGCACTTTAAGAACAACAGATAAGCCACCATCCCAAGTTACAAAAACTTGTCCTCAGAATGACCAGGGGGGTATTTTTCGTACGTGGATTAGTCGTTTAGCCGGATGTAATTGTTGACGATTTGGCCTGATCCTGGATCTGTCGGTTTTTCGAAACTCTTGCTGGAAGTGTTGTCATAGCAACACATCCTTATCCTCAAACATTCTCAGAGCAGGTTTGTTCTACGTAAACAAGGATTAGTTTACACATGTAATCAGTGACGGTGTGTGGAAGTCATCCAGTCATGGCTTTGCCGTTCATGAATAAGCGACCAATGGATATTGGTGCGCAAATTATAAGAAGAGAATTTCATATAGAGAGGGTTTTGCACGATCGGCAAGATCCTTTATTGCTCCTCGAGGAAATTCTTTTCGAAAGATACCGCTTTAGCCGAGGAGGAATATTGTACCTCAAAGATATATTAGCACCTTATATTCGAAGTCAAACTAGGTGAAGTTGGGCTCTCACAACCACACAGACAGTATGCATTGCTTTGAGGTTTTTTACAAGCGGCACTTTTTTATATACTGTAGGCGATGCAGAAAATCTAACTAAAAGTGCAGTTTGCCACGCCATTCGAAAAGTCTGTTTGGCTCTGAAATAGTTCCTTTGGGTTTTCATTGTGTTTCCTGGACACCTGCGTGTGCAGACAATAAAAGAGGCATTTCATGCCATTGCAGGTAGGTAATACACAGGCAAAAACACCCACAGTTCCATGAAGAACCTCAATCAGCCTAACATTCTCATTACCAGGATTTCCAAATGTGATTGGGGCACATGGGACTGATCAGAGTGGAGTTTGATCAAACATTATTTGGAAAATGTACCTCTCCTCCTGATGAATAATCAGACACAGTGTCTTCATCAAATATTTGACCTTCGTCAATATCTCGTTGGTCAGACACAGGTTCAAGGGATATGACATTCCCTGCAACTGACCCAACAAAAAAGAGGGCTATATGGAACATACCTATGGCACACATGGAGGACAAATATATGCAATGACCATCCTTTACCTGAAATGAAGTGACCATTGCATCCTGCCACTGGTTCTGAGGAGGAGCTTCCCCCTGGAATGTCCTCAGAAACAGGGCGATGGGCATTTTGCTGGAGAGCCAACTCTTCTGCAGGGGTTAGGTCTGGACCGTGAGGACCTCCACCTGTTTTTTGCTTGTCTGCCTTCTTATTAGCTTTAAAATTAATGTTTTTTATATTATATATGATTATTTATGTCAACAATTCTTTAAATAGTTATATACCAATATTTACCAGTTTGAAGTATATTCTTGTACTTCACTTTAACCTGTTCCCATGTTCTCCTTGTGCTCACGTTTGATTTGGAATTATGACATATTAAATAATAATTAATCTGACACATAGGAAATGAAATGCTGCATTCAGTAAGTACAATGCACACTACTTAGCGTTTAATTTGCCGGCCACTTTTTGCCAGCCGTCTTTTCTGGCCTGGGCTGCTTTTGCAGTGTTACCCCTTGTGCATATTAAATTTTGAAAAGTCTTGCGCCGCATGTGTGAAAAAAAATGCACCCCTTCTTTCGTCATTTTGTTGCAGCCTATCAAAGACTTGCTGATCATGTTTTCTAGACTCAATATATATGGGCTTTTCACTCAGTGCGGGCGCACGCCTTCATCATGATTAGATCCAACTAGACTAATCTAATACATGGCTGCGTTTGAAAAACCGACCTATCCCGGATGAGTGTCACCGGCATTAACTTATCCAAGATGAGGCACCTGATCTCGGATGATTTAAGCGACGTACGAAAAATACCCCCCAGAAAAGTAAAAAGGGGTGAGTGGAGAGAAGCCTAGATGTGAAAGTAACTATAGAAAGGAGAGTGCAGTCACTCATCAGAGTGTGAACGGTGTGATGGATGGCAGGCTAAATATTCCGGCCCACACCTCCAGGCCGCCAGGTGGAGCCCTCCCAACAGCATGAAGATTCCCCGAATTGCAGCAGGGCATTATGGACCTTGTAGTTTGTATACACAGCCCTGCTGGATACCATGGGGACCACTGGGAGCCGCTGTAGGGAGGCTTTCAGACTGCTATGTGCCCTATAACCTGGAAGTGCGTCATGATCACATGACCAGAAGGAACGACGTGCTTCCAGGTTGAAGAAAAGGACTTTTACTCTGACCCAGAAGTAATGGGGACTTGTGGATTGTTGGACAGGAACCACTTCCGGGACAGGGGGTATAAAAGGACTGGGGGAAAGCCCAGACACTGAGCTGAGCTGGGAGGAAGGGTGGCTAAGTGTCTGGGAGAGGAGGATTGAGAATTGTATTGGTGATTGATTATTGATTTATTGTATGTGTAATGTGGAGAGGAGGGTGCTTAGTGCACGTTATTATCATAAAAATAAAAAGTCTTGGACCTTTACCTGGTGTTTGGCATGGTACCTGAGGGTTCAAGGGAGCACTAGCACCCCCTACTGTTACAACGGGAACAGTGAGTTTCAAGGGACAGCCATTGTCGTCCTAAGCTAAATAAACCTAACCCTTCATAAATATGTTCCTAGGACCTGAACATAACTTTTCAGATGAAACTTTCAGATGAAATCAGAGTAATCTTGTGGGAAGTAAGTGTCCAAATTCTGAAACAGTTATTTGTTTAGAAATGCTCTCCAATTTATTCCTAGACAAACAGAATGAAACAGTACTGTATATTAGCTAATATAAAATACCCAAGACCCTTCAGGGTAAAGATGGCATTAGACTTACCCAGGGTTAAAACAGGAAACGGGACTAATTAGGCATATTTTTCAGTTCAGGTACACGCTTTAGGGTACTAGCCAGACTGACTGCACAGATTGAGATCGTGTGAAATTAGTGGTGCAGGGTCAATAACATGTGACATTCTTTGACTCATCAGCAACTTTAAAACTTACAAACATTCTAACCAATCAGTCCGTTTATAGTGCCAACTATAATAGCGAGGAGAATGTAAATAGTAAGGTGGAAAGATTTAATACTAAAGTGAGGGCTGCTGTTGACATAGTTGCACCTGAAAAGACAGTTAAAAAATCTTCTAGCATTGTTATACCTTGGAAGACCCAAAGAGTGTCTGATTTAAAGAGAACATGCCGTAGAGCTGAGCGTAAATGGAGGAAGACTAAACTAACTATTGACTATGAGATATTAAAAGTTAAAATAACAGAATACAATAACACAGTCCGTCTTGAGAGGCGCTGCTATTTCTCTAAGCTTATAAATAACAATGCTAGTAATCCCAGAGTCTTATTTTCGACAATTGATCATCTGTTAAACCCAGGTAACTCAAAGGAATGCCTCCTAAGTACTTCCAGTAAAACCTGTGAGGCTATCGCTGTATTTTTCAATCAAAAAATTAATGATATTAGAAATAACATAGTATATCTCCCCAACACTAAGGATCCCCCGAAACCCCAGTACTCCATAATAAATAAATTAGAGTCTTTCACTAGGATAGATTTACCTGATTTGCATAAAATAATTTCTCAAATGAAACCATCCACCTGTGCCCTTGACCCAATACCAACAAATTTTTTCAAAGAAGTATCGGGTGTGCTTATTGATAATGTTCTTGACATAGTAAATTCGTCATTAGATACGGGGGTCTTCCCAGACTGTCTTAAGACTGCGGTAGTTAAACCCCTACTTAAGAAAAATAATCTCGACCCCTCTTCTCTTGAAAATTATAGACCCATCTCTAACCTGCCTTTCTTAAGTAAAATTCTAGAGAAGGCAGCCATTATGCAGTTAAATGAGCACCTCAATAAACATGCTATTCTTGATAAATTTCAGTCAGGTTTTAGAACAAATCACAGCACAGAAACTGCACTCGTTAAAGTAGTAAATGACTTGCGGGTAAATGCAGACAGAGGCCATTTATCTGTTCTCATCCTCTTAGATTTGAGTGCCGCATTTGACACTATTGATCATAATATTCTTAAGAATCGCCTTAGTCAATGGGTGGGCCTCTCTGGCAGTGTCTTAAACTGGTTTGAATCCTACCTGGCAGGGAGAAAATTCTTTGTTAGTTGTGGTAATTATAACTCAAAGACACATGATATTCTATATGGTGTTCCACAAGGCTCTATCCTGGGTCCGCTGCTCTTCTCAATCTACATGCTTCCATTAGGTCAGATTATCTCGGGACATAACGTGAGCTACCACAGCTATGCTGATGACACACAGCTGTATGTATCAATAGCACCTGATGACCCTAAATCTCTTGATTCGCTAACACAATGTCTAACCTGTATCTCAGAATGGATGAATAGTAACTTTCTCAAATTAAATAAAGAAAAAACCGAAATCTTAGTGATTGGCAATAATGGATACAGTGAGGCTATTAGAAATAAACTGGATGCATTAGGATTAAAAGTCAAATCGGAGGTAAAAAGCTTAGGGGTAACCGTTGATTGTAATCTGAATTTTAAATCGCATATTAATAAAATCACTAGGACAGCATTTTTTCACCTAAGGAACATAGCAAAAGTTAGACCTCTTATATCATCGAAAGATGCAGAGAAATTAGTTCATGCGTTTGTCTTTAGTCGACTAGATTACTGTAATGCACTCCTCTCAGGACTACCCAAAAAAGACATCAATCGTTTGCAGTTAGTGCAGAATGCAGCTGCTAGAATCCTTACCAGGAAAAGAAAATCCGAACACATTTCTCCAGTTTTGATGTCACTACACTGGTTACCTGTGTCATTCAGAATTGACTTTAAAATTCTGCTTATGGTTTTTAAAGCTTTAAATAATCTCGCCCCGTCTTATATATCGGAATGTCTGACACCTTATATTCCAAATCGCAACCTCAGATCCTCAACTGAGTGTCTCCTTAGAATTCCAAGAGCAAAACTTAAAAGAAGTGGTGAGGCGGCCTTCTGCTGTTATGCACCTAAAATCTGGAATAGCCTGCCAGTAGGAATTCGCCAGGCTAATACAGTGGAGCACTTTAAAAAACTACTGAAAACACATTACTTTAACATGGCCTTCTCATAACTTCACTGTAATTTAATCCTGACACTCTGTATATCCAATTCATTATAATAACCATTCAAAATCTGTACTAACCCCTACTCTCTCTTCTGTTTCCTTTTCCGGTGTCCTATTGGTGGTGGCTTGTGCCACCACCATCTACCCAAAGCACCATGATGTTCCAACAATGATGGATGGATTAAAAGCCAGAAGTCTGTATAACCATCAGCATCAAGTGACTCCGTGAGAACCCTAACTACAAAGAGGACTATTTCATTTATGTTAGGTAGAATGCCCAAAGGGGACTGGGCGGTCTCGTGGCCTGGAACCCCTACAGATTTTATTTTTTTCTCCAGCCTTCTGGAGTTTTTTTTGTTTTTTCTGTCCACTCTGGCCATCGGACCTTACTCCTTCTTATGTTAACTAAGGTTGTCTTATTTTAATTTCTTATTTGTCTTTTATTCTTCTTTTCTTCATTATGTAAAGCACTTTGAGCTACTTTTTGTATGAAAATGTGCTATATAAATAAATGTTGTTGTTGTTGTTGATGTGTGAGACTGCAGCAATGTATGAAATGGCTAAGAATACGCTCATCTGAGCTAAATCCTTTAACAGCTTGTTTTGCTTTTTTCCCTTTCTGAATTCTCCCATTTGACCTTTCTTTCATATTAATTTTCTATTTTTGCCCTCCCTTCTTCTATATATATTCAATTTCTTTTGCCTATTTTGTCTATTGGTCATCTGCCCTGTTTATCATTTACATTTGCATTTATTTACTTAAAAGATGTTTTTATCCAAAGTATCTTACAAAGGAGTTCAACTTAATTGAGTAAACATCAGTTTGGGAGACTGTTCAGGAGCAAGTGTTACAGGACAAGGTTACAAAATTGATCTTTACTACTGAGCAAAATGCCAGCAAGTTACAATTCCTAGGTTATAAAACCTAACAGCTAATATCAGACAGAAACCCACCAAACATGAGAGTCTTCAAACGCTTCTTAAACACATTAAATTTGTGTTTATTTCAAATGGGCATGGGTAGCTCCACCAACTAGCAGCTACACATGAAAAGAGTCTGGATTGAAATTTGATGCCACCAAACATGAGAGTCTTCAAACGCTTCTTAAACACATTAAATTTGTGTTTATTTCAAATGGGCATGGGTAGCTCCACCAACTAGCAGCTACACATGAAAAGAGTCTGGATTGAAATTTGATGCCACACAGAGGTGGCATCACCAGATGCATCAGCAGGCATTTTGAGGGTGGAGAGGAGCATAGGACACACATAGGACTACTGGGCAGGCAAGTATCAAGGATATGAACTTAATGCATACTGCTATAGGGAACCATCAGTGACAGAATCTTTAAAGGAATTTGGGAGAATATAATCCAAAAGCAAATACTATTACTGATTTTTTAGTACCAAAAACCAAGAAACTGTTCTATTAATTTCTCGAGGCATATAAACTTTGTTTGCTTAGTAGAGTCTTTCAGCCTCCTTCTTGCATGACCCCTATTTTCAGTTCTTAAGGTGTGAATTGTAGCCTTTTCTGGAAATATAGAATACCAATTAGTCAAAAAGAGTTGAAAAGCGAAAAGTTGAAAAAAGAGGTTGTAATGGCCAAGTGAGGAATAAGATCTTTGCAATTATTTATCAAACTAAAAAAAGAATATGGTAATGGAATTGATTGAGCTAATTGACAGTCAATATAGGAAAGATCCAGCAATAATGAGACATTAGAGAGAAAAGAGTAGAGAGAATTAAACTTTCTTTATGTCATTCTCAGTGTTCCATAAGTCTGTCTCAAAGCTTGCCCATACATAAACAGCGTAGTAAGTAGGATGAAGTTATGAAAAACTGATCAAAAGTAGCAATAATTCTGAACGGCACCAGTAGATTTTTTTTTTGATTGAAACTAGGAATAGTTTTCTGCTTTTTGTTACCAATTTGTGATATGTGCTAAAGTGAATGACAAAGCCTCTTTTAAAGTCTCCCCATTTTACATCTTCCATTCTGAAGATTCTAATACCAAATCAAATGCTGCAATATTCTGGACTCACTTTGATGGTTACCATATTTAAATAATTCATTTTTTGTCCACCTTAGAAAATAACACATACTTTCAGTCTCTGCCTAATCAATAATAAGTGACAGAAGATTTTCCAAATATGAATACATTGAACTTAAAAGCGAATGTCATTTAACAATATCCAAAATATTAATCTCCTATATCACTTCTAGTAAAAGGGTCTCATATTTTTGTTTATTTAGGATATACAGTATGTGCAGGATTTTGGGCAGGATTGACAAGTAAAACTGTTCGTACCCCTCTGTCATTCTTTAATATAACCCAACTATTTTCATGAGCTCATTTAGATAAATTATACTTGCTTTTATCCCTGTTCTCCCAATTGTTTTATTTTAGAACCATAAAAATTAAAATTGCTCCTATTTTTAAAAATCAAGGATAATTCAGTTCCTGAGAAGCAAGGTTGGAATATAAATCCAAATTATTGTCAGCTAACAAAGTTTAATATTTATTTACCTGTTTTTGCCTATTTCCATGAACTATGTATTTTTATGTCAGATAAATTTATGTGGCTGAGAAATGTTTTTCTTGCCCTTAAGACTCATGTACTGTCAAGTAATGAAACCTATCCACATCCCCTAGGTATGAAAGGTGCAGAGGTCTGGTCATCAATCTAATCCTGTGTGTTGTCTTTAATACACCTCTACTCTACCTTAAGGTTACTATTACTGCCACACCTTAGGAGGCTTTGCAATGAGTAAAGGAAATGCCCCCTTTCATTCTTACAGACAGATAAATGTTGTCCAAGTAGTCAAGAATCTGACTTCCAACTGAGAACTGTTTTCACCTCTCTGACCTCAACTCCCCATCTAATGCCAGCTGTGTGCCTTTGATGGGTGGTAAAAGGATCAGTAAAGGCACTCATGCTGCTTTCAGATTTATTGAAAGAGTTAAGCTTTAAAGCTCTTAAATGCTTTACATGCTGCAAATATGAAAACCAGATTATAATTTACACCATTCCGGAATTGACTTAGGTGTTTTTTGCACTCACTGTCATGTAGTGAGTTCAATTTTAATTTTATTAAAAATGTACTAAATCTTTGATTGGGGTCAAAACAATGCTTATGGAAGGAATGATTCAACCACCCATTAAAGAGACAAGTGAGAGCCACAATCACTCCAGCAGATTTGGGTGCAAGGCAGGAACAATTCTAGGATGGGATATAATTCCAATCACTAAGCACACTATTTTGTATAGTTCCTGAGTCACTGCTATTAGTAATTTTGATTACATTTGCTTAACTTCTGGTACAAATGCCTTTCTACTCTGCACATGTTTCTTTCAAATTATTTATTAAATAGATTAGCAAAACTAGTGTATGTGGTAGAGCCTTTAGCTATTGGGCACCTAAACTCTGCAATGACCTTCCTAACAATACTAGAAGGGCCCCCTTGGTCTCTGCATTAAATCAAGGTCCAAGATTCATTATTTTATTATCCTAGCATAGCATAGATTTATTAGGACTGCTGAAGCTGTTAAGTGGAATTAAATCGAAATGAAAAAAAAAGTTAACCATTTAGAAATGAAGCAGACTGAATGGCGACTTTATTTTTATGTGTCAATCAAGCCACCTTAATTTTATAACCACAAAAACTCTGCTATGTAAGTAATAGCAAGGGGGTTTATTGGGGAATGCAGGAAGGCTGCTATAAATCAAGAGATGCCTTTATTGTTAAACAATATTATTCTCATGCCACACAGACAATTAATTTCTGGGTATGACAACTTCAGAAATTCCACATAATAAATGAATCATTGTTTATCCAACATGCTTTTTCAGATTCAACTATATAGATTTGCAAGGCTTTATTATACTGTTTGGCCCCTCGGTGGACTCAGAGAGTTAAAAATAAACAAGATCAAACCTGCACAGTGTCATTCTGGGACGCAGAGGGCTGGAGTCTAGCCAATCAGCATCAACCTTGGATGGAGCACCAGACCATCATAGGGCTCCAGTCACATTCACATTAAAATGGGACCAATTAACCAAGCATCCAATTAACTTAACATGTATATATTTGAGATATAGAAGGAAAACTGGAACGCCCAGAAAAAGCCCATGCAGGCACAGGGAGAACATACAAAGTCCATACAGATACAGGCGTCTATATATAGTTCCTAATTAGGCCCCATGATCCTGTCCCAATGCTATGATGATGATATGCAGCTTTATTTGTCATTTCCTTCCAGCGGACAACACATTATCACAGTAGACTCTCTGAATGTCTAACGGCTAGTACAACCTGGATGAATGAGCACTATCTCCAGCTCAACCTGACAAAGATGGAATTTCTTGTTATCCCAGTTTGTCTGTCTATTCAGCTAGGGTGAATCTCGTTAACATTCTCCAAGTCTGTATGCAATCTTAGGGTTGTGACTGATGACAATCTGTCCTTCACTAACCATGTTGCTATGGTCTCTTGGTCTTGCAGATTCACTTTATACAATATCCGGAAGATCAGACAGTATCTGATAGAGTAAGCAGCACAACACCTGGTCCAGGCTTTGGTCTTGTCATGACTGGACTACTACAACTCTCTGCTGGCAGGAGTATTGGCATGTAGCCGCTGTAGATGATTCTAGTGTTCAACAACCTGAGGTGGGCACATGTCACTCCTCTCTTCAGATCACTACATTGGCTCCCTGAAGCAACACGTATTAAGTTCAAATCCTTGATGCTTGCCTATAGTGTGTCAGCACCTATATGAAGACACTTCTGAGGTTCTATGCTCCTTCTTGCCTACTCAGGTCTAATGATGAATGGTGTCTGGTGATGCCACCTCTCAATCCAGATTTAAGCTCCTGCCAGCAGGAAGGAGCTGCTAATCTCTGACCATACCAGTTTCCCCTTCCGTCAGCTAAGAGCAAGATGATGGAGCTACAAGGCATTGACTTTAGACAAAGATTAGAATAATTCCTGATGTGTGCTGCATCGTGTAGATGGTAAGAAGCAGGATTTGGTTTAAGCAGCATGGTTCCATGAATCTGTCATGCCTTGTGTCAACAGACTGACAGTTTTAGTGAAATAATGTAGGAAATGTTTTCTTATAACACATTGGATTTTCTAATAAATATTGAGTTTGTTTTCAATGATACAGCATACCTAAGCATTATGTGCATCACTTTACGACCACAACCTGCTTTTTTACAGTGATGCCTCCAGCAAGATAATCCACCAGGTCTTCCCCAAACATGACAGCGAATTTAATTTATTCCAGTGATGTGTACAGTCCGCAGATCTCAATCCAATAGAACACTTTTGGGATGGGGTGGAAAGGGAGTTTTACAGGATGAATCTGTGGCAGAAAAATCTTCAAAAACTATGTGATGCCATTAAATTGTCATGGACCAAAAATCTACAATTGAATTGTGAATTCATTCCTAAAAGGAGATCCTACCTTGTACTAGATGGGTGTACCTAATACAACGGACAATGAGCATAATTCAAAAGATCAGTTAAATAGTATTAAACAGCCAATTGACCTGTGAGATCAAAAAAAACCCAAGATGAAAATAAAGGCAGGGCCTTTCAGTGCCTCAAGTGTATAAAAGGCAGCATGGAAATTTAACCTGGAACCTAACACCAGTATTCACAGTGACAATTTTGTGTCAAATTGTAAATGCATTCAGTTTGGGATAATCTGGGACATTTGGTACAACTGATTTTTGTTACTTTTACTGCAGAAATATAATGGCATTGTCTCTTATTAAGTTATTGTGAATAAACATTATTGTTTTTGTCAGCAGGACTGGAAATCATTTGGGATGAATCCCCTCAGGATTGTGCCAAATCACAACAGGATTTTCCCTTGGCATTTCTACTAAGTGTTATGAATAACAGCTTCCAGTTGATGTGACAAACCACTTTCTCTGATTGTAGACACTTGCGCTGTTCATTATTTCTCATCTCTCCATTTTTGCTTGACGTATTAAGTGGTATCCATGGTATTTCCTGAAAGATATCTTCTGTTGTGCTGAAACACATTATCATAAATTTTGCCTTTTTTTCAGCCATTTCAAGTTTAATAATAGTCTGTGTTGCATTGAAGAAACAACTGGGATTGGATATAATTGCAAATCTTTTGAATGTAGCATTAAACAATCCCACCACAAAAGAATCACATTTATTGAATAAAAGCAGATAAAACTGGAAGCATTTTAACACTAACTAAACTACTTTGCTTCTGTCAGGGTTATCAGTACAGAGCTTAAGCAAATACAAAATCTATGTCTTCTGGTCTCTTGCTTATAAAATAAAGTTGTCATCATGGCAAGCCATCCAGGATTTGTTCCTGTGTTGGACTGTGCTGCCAGCCAGAATAGCCTTTGGCCTCTCATGCCCCTGCATTGGGTAAAGCATGCTTGGAAATAATACATATTTAATCTCCCCAGACTGGGGCTTTGAAATCAACAGGTTCGGGTCTGGCTTCTCAGAGCTCTGTCTTGATTGGGCCAAAAATGACATCTTCTGGGACGCTCAGGTTTTATGGCAGTCGGACCAGAAGGGGCAGGGCTAGGTGTCCTCACTGGAAAGTTTCTCGGCTCTGTGAGGGAAAGAAGGGAAGATAAATTTAGTGGCAGCTACCCTTCTCGCTTCAGTGGGCTATTGTATACCTCAACTGAGCCTGTGAAGGAGTTCTTCAATGCACATAACTGATTATATACTCCATATATATGTGATACAGCATCTGCCAAACAATACAAAAAGTGCATGACACGTGTTTATTTATTTATATATATATATGTATATATTTTATATATATATATATATATATATATATATATATGTATATATATATATATATATATATATATATATATATATATATATATATATATATATATATATATATATATATATATATATAAAAATCAAACATCTGTCTATCTGTCTGTCCACTTTGCACAAGACAGCTAATTAATGGATTTAGATCGGGTTTCTGTTTTCTATAATTTGCTTGAACGTTCCGGTTGATTTTGCAACTTCTCTCAATGCACCAAAAATAATAGTTCACTTGCAGAAGCGATATATTCACGCTAATCTTAGATAGCGGCTGCGGGCTGAGGGGAAGGGGAAGCGTAATATCAGGAGTGAGGAATTGGTCTACCTCTGCATTTTGGAGTGTACCTTGCCTCCGCTTAGCTAGCGATACCTTTTTGTTTATTGATTTTTAAAGTTTGTCCTGTTTCACTACTACTCTCATTTCAGGAAGTGCAGACTGTCGGACGGAACTCCTATCTGATCCTGTGACCGCTCTACAGTGCCTTGTTCAGCTATTCACTTATGCAGTTTACTTCTAAGTGGTCAGCCTTGACCCTTCCTTGCTTGTAAACCACAGAGCCTTTTATTGATGCTGCAATCATGATAGTGTCACTTGTTAAATGATCATCTATTTACATGTAGACAGTTCCAAATTGTTTTTTTAAAACATTACACAGGTAAAAAGGCACTTGTGTTAACTTTAGTGGAACATCAAAATCATATTTACAAATGTATTTTAAGTTTATGAAGTAAAGCATTAAATATCTTGTCTTTGTGTTGTCAAATATCAGCACCAGTACACTTCTTCTCCACTCCTCAGGCATCCTCTCACTTTCCAAGATTCCATTAAACAATCTGGTTAAAAACTCCACTGCCATCTCTCTTAAACACATCCATGCTTCCATAGGTATGTCATCTGGACCAACGGCCTTTCCATTTTTCATCCTCTTCATAGCTGTGCTTACTTCCTCCTTGCTAATACGTTGCACTTCCTGATTCACTACCTTCACATCATCCAACCTCTTCTCTCTCTCATTCTCTTCATTCATCAGCCTCTCAAAGTACTCTTTCCATCTGCTCAACACACTCTCCTCGCTTGTGAGTATGTCTCCATCTTTATCCTTTATCACCCTAACCTGCTGCACATCTTTCCCAGCTCGGTCCCTCTGTCTAGCCAATCGGTACAGGTAATTTTCTCCCTCCTTAGTGTCCAACCTCTCATACAACTCATCATACGCCTTTTCTTTAGCCTTCGCCACCTCTCTCTTCACCTTGCACCTTATCTCCTTGTACTCTTGTCTACTTTCTGCATCTCTCTGACTATCCCACTTCTTCTTTGCCATCCTCTTCCTCTGTATACTCTCCTGTATTTCCTCATTCCACCACCAGGTTTCCTTTTCCTCCTTACTCTTTCCAGATGTCACTCCAAGCACCCTTCTTGCTTTCACCCTTACTACATCTGCTGTAGTTTCCCAGCTGTCTGGTAATTCTTCACTGCCACCCAGTGCCTGTCTCACCCCCTCCCTAAACTCAACTTTGCAGTCTTCCTTTTTTAACTTCCACCATTTGATCCTTGGCTCTGCCCTCACTCTCTTCCTCTTCTTGATCTCCAACTTCATCCTAAAGACCACTATCCTATGCTGCTTAACTACACTTTCCCCTGACACCACTTTGCAGTCTTCAATCTCCTTCAGATCAACTCTTCTGCATAGGATGTAATCTACCTGTGTGCATCTTCCTCCACTCTTGTACGTAACCCTATGTTCCTCCCTCTTCTTAAAATATGTATTCACCACAGCCATGTCCATCCTTTTGACAAAATCCACTATCCTCTGACCTTCATTCCTCTCCTTGACACCATACCTACCCATCACCTCCTCATCTCCTCTGTTCCATTCACCAGCATGCCCATTGAAATCTGCTCCAATCACCACTTTCTGTCCCTTAGGTACACTGTTCATCACTTCATCCAACTCACTTCAAAAATCTTCTTTCTCACCAATTGCACACCCAACTTGCGGTGCATATGCACTAACAACATTCATTATCACACCTCAAATTTCCAGCTTCATAATCATTACTCTGCCTGACATTCTTTTCATCTCCAAAACACTCTTGACATACTGTTCCTTCAGCATAACCCCTACCCCATTTCTCCTCCCATCCACACCATGATAGAACAATTTGAATCCACCTCCGATCCACCTGGCCTTACTTCCCTTCCATTTAGCCTCTTGCACACACAATATATCAACCTTCCTTCTCTCCATCATATCTGCTAACTCTCTCCCCTTACCAGTCATACTGCCAACATTCAAAGTTCCTACCCTCAGTTCCACTCTCTTTACTTTCCTCTTCTCTTCCTGCCTCCAGACACGTCTCCCCCCTCTTCTTCGCCTTCTTCTTTTTCGGCCAACAGTAGCCCAATTTCCGCCAGCACCCTGTTGGCTAACAGTACTGGTGGCGGTCGTTGTTAACCCGGGCCTCGACCGATCTGGTATGGAAATTTGTATTGTTGTCCGCATATTGATTTGGCAAAATAATTTACACCGGATGTCCTTCCTGACGTAACCCTCCCCATTTATCTGGGCTTGGGATCGGCACGAAGAAACACACTGGTTTGTGCATCCCCTGTGGCTGGGTTCTATGACAGTTCTTTAATATATGACAGTTCTTTAGTAAAGGAATCAATGTCTGAATTTTCTGATTTGTCATTCATCCATCAATTTTTTTTACCCGTTTTATTCATTCTGAGTGAAATCTACTTTATCCAGCAAAGAGACAAGGAGAATGGAAACACTGGGCATGGGACACTTTTCTTCACATGACACTATCGCATGGCACTCTCACACACATACTCAAAATCACTCACACACAGCTATTCTGGAACACCAATCAACATAATAAGAAAAAGGTACCTTAGCCAAAAGTCAAAAAAGAGTCCACATGAGAGGCCTCAATGACTCACCTGAATGAGGTGCCACTAAGTAGCACCATTAGATATAGTCTGGGTCTGGAAGTAAGTGTGCACATACACAAGGATTTTCGAGGTTAGGCCCTGCTTTTATTAGTCTTAGGAAAATATAAGATTCTTTTATCCGTCCTCTAACAGTTTTGTAAGAACAGTACCAGCAATTTCTGCTGTTTGGGGGGTTCTTTGCCATATAATAAGATAATGCCTTATATTTCCTCCCTTGTCCCCTGAGGCAAGAATTCTTGTAAAGATAATAAAAGGTAAGGTCCCCTGTCTAATATATAAAAATACATAGAAGGTTTTGTTATCCATAACTTGGATAAGGACATGGCGAAGTGGGCAGTTATATAAACCACTGCTGAAATTATGAACAGGTGATGAATCTGGGCACCATGCAACCCAATGACAGGAAAGAATACCTTGGCAACTTGAGTAAACTAGGGTGCACTTAAGGCACACCAGACAGCTGTCACAAGAAATAAAATTCAAAATCTAACAGCTAACATGTGGGTGAGAATCTGTTAAAGGAAGCTGTACTCTCCAAGTGCTTTAGGGACCTATTAAAGGGTTGTCCATGTATATAAATTGAAGCCTCATGGCACATGCTGAGGAGTGGCTACCATTAGAGGAAGTCATTCCTCTTAAGTTTCTTAGGTGTAATGGAAGTAGTAACTTTGAAAACAGGTGGTGAGGAAGGTTGTAAGTGACCAGCAGAAAAGCCAGAAGAGCTTCCCCAAATCAGGGAACTCCAAAGAGAGGGTCCATAGGACTTTTTGAGGGGAATCTCTGAATCCAGAAGTGAATTAGATGATTTCCCCAGAAATAGCTATAAATGTAAGCATATTGTCACGCTAGAGGGCCTAGTGTCTGGAGATGACGACACAATCTGGCAGGGAGGTTGCATGGACAGTTGTTGATCAAGGAAGTAAAAGAGTTTTGAAGGTGGCTGTTTGGGGTGCATGTGGTACATGGAGCACAGTGGGACAGTGGATTAGCCTCCTCACCTAGAATACAGGCCTCAATTCAGAGTTCATTTGATCGCCGGTGGCTTCCTTCTCTTTGTGTTATCATTATATTTGGAATCCTCTCTCTCATACCTGTACTTTATGCTAACTTTTGTACAATATATCAATTCATTTTGATTTAGAACTTTGTTCAGTCACATGGGGTACCCCCAGTCACAACAGTAAAAAGAATTAAGAACATATTAGAGTAAACTACATTATTTATGGCAAAAATACCCTGGGCTTAGATTTTTATTAGGTTGTAATTTTGATAACTATAAAACTCTTTAAGTGCAAAGGTACTGGCCCCAAAAGCTAAACCATTTACTCCTGCATACTGCACATTATTCCCATTCTGTTCTCAGGCTGAACTTTTGCCCCGTACCCATGGGCCACCAGCCAACATCGACAAAACTGAGTTACGCTGATGCCTCATTCTCTCTGCTTCACTAACATGGCAACATGCCTGGGTAGCTTGCTGCAATTTTAGAGGAAGGGTGGCAAAATTGTAAAATTAAACATCCAAAAATAAAAGAAATCCAAAGTAATTTATGGAAGAAAAATAAATATACACTTGTCGAGGTACCTGGCAGGACTTAGATATGATTTCCTATAGTGAATGCAATTTCAGGGAAGCCTTTTTTTGTACAGTGAAAAAGTTTGAGGGAAAATGTGCTTTGGTATACTCTAAGTGAGTGCTGCAGTCATTTGGTAGAAGTTCCAGAGTTCATACTTCAGTCAACAACATAAAGGTTCTGTCCTTGAAAACAAGCTGAAACCCAGACATCCTGGCATGGTCAAGTTACCCATATTCAAAATCAATTAAGCTCATATTTTTATAAACTAAATTCCTTCCATTAATTTTCCAAAATTTCTAATTTTATTTTAGTCTTTCTATCAGCATTCAGACCAAGGTAAGCACCTGATAGGGAGCCAGTCCATTTATTGTCAAATATCAGACCAGTTAAAAGACACACATCCTTGGAATGAAGGAGAAAACCCAAACCTGGCAAGAAACAAGACTTTAAACAGGGCACAAATTCAACTAGGCATCCTGGAGCTTCCTTATAACTACCACTGAGCCCAATACAAATGCAAAGTATTGAATTTATGGAATAGAACATTGGAAGGAACAAAATAAAAACAAAATAGAAACATCTGTCTGGTGTGATACACTGTTAAAGTTCTTAAGACACACTTTTATTATATTGCCATTAATGCAGAGAGAAGACCCGCTCCAGACAATGCCTCCAAGAACAACAACAACAACATTTATTTCTATGGTACGCTTTCATACAAATGATGTAACTCAAAGTGCTTTACAAGAGGAAAAAAGATAAAAGAAAAAAATACATAAAAATTAGGCAATACTAATTAACAAAACATAAAGTACATTTAAGATACTACAATATGGTTTCTGTCTGTGTGCAATTTGCTTTTTGTGGGTATCCCACTGGGTTTTACTTCACTGCCTACATGTATGTTTTAAATGTTGGGTGGGGGTTGACTTGATTTGAACCTAGTTTTGTAAAATTTGACTTGCTTGTATAGATTGTTGTTTGATTTTAATAAGTTCAATAAAATGTTAAAAAAAATGACAACTCGAAATTGGTTTGAGGAAGTGTACTCAGCAATGAACTGCTACCTCAACCAGAGATGAAGCTAGAATTGTGCTTGAAGAGGCAAGACTGGAAAATTCATTTTTAAGATATGAGGCAAAAACATTTACTCAAAAATAATTTAGTAAATGCAACTCCTAGGCAGTCCATGCATTTTACCATTTGAAGTACATCTGCAAGTACAGATTTTTTATTCACAGTTGAAATTATGCTGTTTTTTGGTAATAAGTAAATGAGCCAAAACAAGTGTATCGAAGGGTCATGCTTGTGTTCGCTTACACCTGCCTGTGTTATTAAACATATTAATGCTCAAATTAATACTTTACGCATGCAACATGAAAAAGCTAATTTTGTATACTGTATATACAGTATGAATGTGTGCTTATTTTAATATCAGAACATTTTCAGTTATATTGGCCTAATATATAATCACCCACTACCCTAACCAGAACATTTTGGAAATGTGGAAAAAAACATTTGAAATGCTTGGAATGAACTTAATTTAAGTTTATATTTCACTACAACTGTTGTTATTTACAGCTATCCTGCTGCTATCACAAGTCAAACACATGACATCATTACATTGGCACCTACATTTCTAAATATTGTGAACAGTGTTTGTGGTGCATTTAGCTATTTTTCTACAATGTAAGGAGTTTGCTTATTTTCCTCATTTCTGATATTTGGTGTGCGTATTCTGCTTTGGTATTTCTGTATAAAATTTTTTGATAACGTCTCTCTCACTTTTCACCTGAGGTCTCATTTATAAAACTTTACCTGGATTCAAATGTGAAGATATGCACATGCCAAAAAACAGGAAAATGCATACAATAAGAAAAAATTCAGATTTATAAAACCTGGTATACACACATTTCTATGCAATTTACCTTTCTATTAGTCACACTCATCTTGTAAATATGCATACAGGAACATGCCTCAGATGCCGCCCTGAAACATCCATATATGGAGCATGCTAATTCAACCTCATACATATGCAATCACAGTGCTGCAGAACTTCATTGGCTGGTAGAGCAGCCTCACCACCACTGCATTAAAGAGAATCTGGCTGTGCTCTGCAACTGAGAGTGCAAGATCATGTGCAGCATTATAGCACCTCTCCTCTGTGTTCTGGTGGTCTGGAGAAGGAGTAAGACATCAGCATCTGTACAGATAGCCACTATCACCTTGCAAAAGTGATGACATGATTGCTATTACAGTGAATAGTGCAGGTCATATGAAAAATTGAGGGTTCAACCAGTTACCTTACCAACAAGCCATTTACCACATACAGCACCATCATGTCTGCCAAAGCTACCTTGCCTCAAAACACATGAAAAACAGAATGGCATCACAGATGATTAGTGCATTAATGGATTGTCACTGCTTATGATTAACAAAAGCACTTTTCTTATCACTTGGTGCCGTTATTGCAATTTGTCTGCAGTACATTGTTTAGTTTATGGTAGTAGAATTGGATACTGCTGCAAATTGCCTTTATATGTTGGCAAAAACATGTTATGTGTTATGTATGTGCACCCACACTGTACGAAAGCTGGAAGCAGTGATTTGCCTGTCAATTAATGTCTTCCAGTACAGAGGGCACGATGGTGTGAAGCTTGGTTGAGATGTTCCTGACCTGTTTTGGCCAGTTCCCTGAGAACTGACAACAGGTAGCCGATATAAACTGATGAAAAACCAAAAAATCCTCAGTGCAAATATGCAGCATTGGCCTTCTTAAAAGAGAACTAAAATATAGCCTATTCATCGTATTCATCACTTTTGAGGTGTAATATGTTTGTCATGTCAACGTACATTATAATAATGGCTCAGTGATATGAATTATTGGAGCTGACTACATTTCCCTGATACATCAAGGGTGTCACAATTTCCCAGTTTCTTGGAAATGTTGTTTACACATGGATCAGAGTTGCTGTAAATATATGCAAATTCTCCTATCAAGTTTTCTTCTATAAATATCATAAGGAAGTTTTATATGCAGATTTCCAGCCTCAAGTTTATAAATTAGGCACATTGTCCTTGTGCAAAATCTTTTTGCGTATGCCAATTTTTAATTCGTGACAGAACAGCAGTGTTTCCTAATAAAAAATATTATTGGTGGTGGTTTGGGGGCTCCGAATGAATAATTTTGGAAAATATTATCCATGTGGTCAAAACCTTAATTCAGATATATACATTCAAACTCAAAAGCCTTTAAAGAGAGTTAAACTCATATAATTGCTGCAGAAATCCTCTGTCAACATGGCCACCCATGAACTACACACAAATTTAAAAACAAAGGAAACAATCACAAAAAGTGGATACTTATGCATATATCCACCCTAGAGCTTAGGTTTTGCTTCCTCAGACTTCTACCTCTTTGGAGCACTCAAAGATATCATCAGGGGGAGGTTTTAGGAGTGATAAAGAGGATACTGAACACACGTAGAACCTTCTGACAGCAGGACTCAGACTGGTGGAAGAATGGGATACAGAACTTTTTTTTGTGTGGGTGTAAGGGTGTTTCAGGTTGACAGAGATTATCTATGAAAATCTGCAGTACAGCAAAAATATATTTATATATCCTGTGAATATGTTCAAACTTTCTATAATATAACAGAACAAATAAAAATTATGTTGTAAACTTTATGAGAAACTCTCATAACTTTGTGATACCCTAGGTAGACTGAATGCAGCTCTTGTCATCCTGCCATCAGAGGCTGTGTTACAACCGTCAACATAAATAACATATCCATGTCAGACAAGCTATGGAAAATAAATCTCTTTAATCCAGTTAAGGAAAAGTCTACATGGGACCCTGCTTCATGTTGTCAAAACTATCAAAGCGGATCCACCAGAATTCTTTCAATGAAATAATGAATCACATTCCCAAAGACACTCCTAAAAAATGAAGAGACTGAAGAAATAATTGAAGAATCACCTTGTCAAAAAAGTGTTTTTAGAAATCTGGAAAAAATAATTAGAGAAAGTAGTTAATAAAGACACCCTGACAGCTTATAAAAAGTGTTTAGTTAAGATGCTTGGACATGTTGGCTATCTAATCAAATCAATTTGATGAACTGAACATCTCCTTTCTGGAGAAAAAATATGTTAACATTATTTATTGTAAATTTACATACATGTACTAATAACAATTTAGCAGTTGGTTATAAGAATTTAATATCAAAATAGTAAAATTTTCATGTGATTAAAGTTACTCTTTGAATATTTTCTTATATAGTTTAGCTAGTGAGTAATATTCAAGATTAATACCATATAAATAAAGACTGACTGAACAATTATGTGATCAAAAGTTAAAAAAAAGTATATTTAAACCATACCCCTCCATTGTTTGTTTCCTTTTCTTTTTTTTCTTTTTCAACAAAGGAATCAGCTTCTGAACATGAAAAAAGTGATTCTCATTCAAAGTTATTACAAAATGGGATTTACTTCTGAAAGTTACGGAATGAATAAGATGAATTCCAAATCTATCTCACTTTTGTTGCAAAAGTACCTTTACTACAATGAAATGTTGAAAAGGATTAAGATTCCATGGTTTCATTCACAAGAAGTTCAATAAAATTCAAGTAATATCGATATGCCATGATGGCCACAAATAACAATTGGACATTCAGGAGACACATCAAGGGGCAGGGAGGCCCCATCCAGAAGAAATGTTCTTTTAGTCAGATGGAATGCAGGGGTAAAAACAAATTTATCTCTTCAGAAAAATAACAAACCACCCCATACTTTCTGAAGTCCTCACAGGTGGCGCAGTGGTAGTGCTGCTGCTTTGCAGTAAAGAGACTGTGGAAGATTGTGGGTTCGGTTCCTCCCTGTGTGGATAGCGCTTTGAGTACTGAGAAAAGCGCTATATAAATGTAATGAATTATTATTATTATTAAGTATTGAATGAGACAGGCTTACTTAAATCTACAAGTTACTCCCTGTAACCTATAAATAAAAATTTTGAGCCAAATGAAGAAACCTCAAATATAATTCCCAAAATAGCAGGTATTGAAACAAGACTGAAGAAAAAATGTAACCTCCCTAAGACAGCAAGAATTCTTTTTTTCAGTTTTAAAAGTTCATAAAATAAGCGAAAGATAGAAGAAACTGGATAAATACAGAATGAGCTGGTGGCTGGTAGGAATGTAGTGACAGTGTGATTAATCAAGTTGTTCATCATTGTTCAAAGCCAATCATATTGGTACTAATTTTCAAATCTATTGCTGCATTGCATGGAGGAGGGTTTTAAAAGACTTGCTGCATCATTGCTTTAGCAAGGCATGTACTATGTAGTGTGAAAGGTGAAGATTTATGCAATTTTCAATTTTAATTTTGGATTGAACAAAATGCACCAATCAGCTTATACAGGTTCATATAAACTTGTCCAGGTCCATTAGTTGTAATATTGCAGCCACATAAACTGAAGAAACTAAGAAAAGGTCCAGCTGTTTTGAAGTAATCCATCTCTAAACTCATTCTCTGCTTCCCAGACTTTCTTTTTAAGTTTAGACCCGATGAACCCACTGCACTTTTTGAGCCCTGCAAGTTGTCGAAGAATTCCCCTTATTCAAGTCATTCTTTCAAACACAGCAGATTAAACTGCTCTTTGATTCCCTAGTTACTCCTACACACCCCTTTTCTAGGGGATACCTCCGGTGTAGATGTGGTCCCACTGCTGATGCTTGGCGTCAAACAGGCCACCCTAGTAGTTGATCAGTTCTCCTTGCTCACTGTCAAAACACTTCATACCTTACATGAGGATGGTACACTACAAGGTACGACTAATATACAAATGACAAGCATAATTTGGATTTATGTGCAACTTCAAAGTCCTTGTGAAGAGAGACAGTGACTAAAGGTTTTCTATGATAGGTGGACAAAGAGTCATAATGGTTTAAATAAAAACAATTTATTATCTAAACGACCTTGTATGATTTAAGCTGCAGACATTGCCAGACATATGCACTTTAAGTTAATACAGTCAGACATTAACATTTTTGCTGTTAAGGAACATAAATCCCAAATGAACACAACTGACTTCTTCATATTATCTTTCAGGTCTTCTGTACATTTTATTTCTACATCTAATGATGAAGTGAATGGTGGTTTTGTAACAACGCAGCTCTAGTTTGGGTAAACCAATACAATCTGGAGACTCAAGATTTTTCTTTAACTTTGCCTCTCTAAATTATCACTTGATCCTTGTAGTTATGAATTGAAATTAAAGGGTAAATAAATTATCATAATTTATTTGTTCTCTTAAAACAGGATGATTTAAAAATCAAAGGGTATTTGCATATGTGCTCTTAAAATATTACAAAAAGTCATTTAGTCATTTAAAAGTTCATCTGCTTTTTTCCCTGAACTGAATGTTGTATGATGCCAGTGCTTATGTCCATTCAAATTGGGTAACAATGGGAATAATGGGACAGCGGTCAATTTGAGGGCATTGTTTAACAATTACCAAATTCAGAGTTACCAATCAACTAAGAAGGATGTCTCTGAAAGGTGGAAGGAATTTTGCATTTTTATGCAGTTCTTCCATGTAAGAAGAAAAGGCACCTAAGCTATAGCTCTCTGAGTATATAAGACCTACTTGAGACTATGCAGATAAAACTCACTATGATGTCTGACAAGAACTACTTAATATGTATTTATACCCCAGATCACTTGGAATTAAGTATGTCAAGACAGAATATCTAATACTGAAATGTTAAAGGAGCCTATTAGAGGCCCAACAGAAGCCTGGCTACAGAATCTGGAAGTGACTGGGCTCTAATTTGTGCTGATTTCCCCATCTGATATGACATTTTCTTCAGTTTCTGATCTTTATTTTATTCATGATTAAGTTCACACAGTCTTTCATCTTGATAACACTCGTCAACACATGAATCATATTTTGTTTTGCAATGAGTGGCATCGCTACTACTATACCCGACAATCCACATATCTATCACATTACTGCCAATATTTGTGTAGACCACCCAAGTGGCAAATAAAATTATTAAAATGCACACAAAAATATGCCTTCACATTCCCTTGAGTCTCACAGAGCAGTCCAATATAATGTGTTAGGCATTACTCTAGGATGTCATATCACAAATGCAAAAGAACAATTTTTTTTTATGCCTAATGAATCACAGATATTAATTTTGAATGTCAGAGGTCAACTCAATAGGCATGAATGATAGAAGATTAAGTACAAAACATGGTGCTGGGTAACAAAGGTTGTGGAGGCAAGAAATAATTTTGATAAATATGCAGCACATCGTATAGTTACATAGATTTTGTATAGCTAGCCAAAAAAAAGGGAGCTATATCCTATTTTAAAAAATATGCAAAGCCTTAGTTGACCCACCCGGTCATACATGGCAAAAGTGAGTGCTTGCCTACATCAACTAACTCCTAAAGTAAATAATATCCCTGCAATGCTGACAAATAAAATTAAGAAAATATACACAAAGACTGATTAAAAAGGATGAAATACATACTACAAACAGAAAAAAGCTTTGAAAAAAGTCTGTTTCTATGAAAGATCAAAAGAACTTACAATTTCTGTGTGTCTTTATGTACATTTTATACAGAAAATGAACACCATCAGTGTTCAAATTGGTGCTGAAATCTAGAAAATAACAGAAGATTGCTTACCTGACAAAATAGTAAGTGGTAAAAAAAACAAACAGCAAAATCCTGTTCACCAAGTTATTTCAAATTTTATTAAGTTTTTCAGTAATTATGTCTGGGTGTCTCGGGAAACATTAGACTAATCAGCAGGTTAGACTGTGTGTCATGGCTTCTTAAATAAGCTGACTACTAGACTTTTAAAGAGGAGAAAAATAAGGAGTAGGACCAGGAATTCATAAAATTCAACATCTGCCTCTCCTTCAATCATCTCCGAGCAAGATTAAATCACCAGAAAGACTGTTGATATTGTCACATTACAACTATGATGTCATGCTAGAGCATTAAAGCATAAACAAAAAAGCCTAAAACAAATTGCAGTCCAAATCAAAGAATATAAATAACAAAAATAGTGTAAATAGACAGAAAACACACCAAAGCTACTGAGAGCCTAATAAAAAAGCAACAGTTCATAGAGTTCACTTGACAAAAGCTGTGTCCGCAGCATGAAGTCCAGTGAGCCATTACCTGTAACTTCTTACACATGAAAGCTGTATCAAGCAAACAGTGGTTGTCATTTTTGGAGTGGAGATTGGGATGAGCAGGCTGGAATAAATGTATTTTAAAAGTAAAATAAAGTTGTGTTAATAATCATATTCATAATCCAAGTGGTCAAAACAAGTAGACGGTTATACAGGGTAATTCCAAAAAGAGCAAACATGCTAAAAAAAATAACAAATCAAAATATCCAAAAAGGTAAGTATCATGAATCAGAATCAGTTAAAATCTTTAAGGAATATTTGATGCTATCTACATTTGATACTCAAGTCAATAGACTGTTTACCCAAGATCAAAGGGTATAAACCAAACATTATGTCAAAACGAAACTACCAGAATGTTTTTTTCTTATAAATTGCTTGGTTCATAAGCATGTCATGAAATTGACCCTTTATTTTCGCAAAGGTCAGATATGGTTTCCTTTTGTAACGTGAACATCATTATGCCATGCCTCATGCAATATGAGTATCGTGTGGCGAGTGTGTGCGAAGGAGCAAAATGATATTGCCCATGACAATAAACATACAAAATAGTAATTCCCATGAAAAAATGTGCTACAAAATGGCAACAAGGTGACATCCCTAAACTAAATATTAAAAAGACACATAATCAAAACAGAACTTAATAGTGCATACTTAAAATATACTTCTGGCAAGCAGATCGGATTAACTTGAAAATAAGGCATGACATATGTGGTGAACCAGAGACTAAATTAAATGACAAAAACATTAAGAACTGGCTTTAATAAATTGTAAGGTTTTAAGTCCAAAATATCAAAACCCTGAAAAACAGTAATGCTTAAAACTGGTTGAAGAAAGATAAAAACTGTTACCAAGACGATTGTTTGTAGTGCCAAGAGGATCAGGACATTTCAGTAAGAAGTGATGGACCAGAACCATATTAGACCTCTAAATTATTTAAACTAGTAGTTTTCAAGTTCAGTCCTGGGTGAGCCCTGTGACTACAGGTTTATATTGAAAACCATACTCATATTCTGGGTATCATTGTGTCACACATGTGTGCCTTCTGGACAGCTTAAAGGCTCTGGTGGTGGTAATTCCTCGCTGATCCACAGGGCGTGCTGTATTCTAACACCTATTCTCTTCCTCCCTCTACAGACTGAATGATTGACAACTTCCCCACCTCTGATGTCACTTCTGTTGTCTGTCCTCCTGGACCTGCCTCTTCCTGCCTGGCTGACATTTAACCGGAAGTGTTGCCATCTTGGATAGTCTGATCTGAGACTTGTGTACTTAGTGATGTTTCTTTTGCTGAAAAGCTGCATTTATTTCTGCCCTTATAATATACAGGGTTGGGGTGACGCCCCAACTGCTTATCTTTGTCTTGTCCTCTTTTATACATTCATACTATTAACCGCTCTCCTTCTTCAGATATCTGGGCTACAGATATTTCCATAAAATTCATTAATATCTATACTGTATGCCATTGCTTTAAATGTTTATTTTTTGCCCTTTGCTTTTTAATTTGTTCTTTTCTTTACAGTTTATCTCCTAAATTGTAAACAAGTGCCAATAATTAGCAATAAGCAGTGCAGTGTAAACTACATTGAATGCTAAAAAGGATCAATTACATCACTGCCGTTTTCACTTGTTTGGTCAAGTAAAAATTTTTCTCACAAATAAGTAAACAGATATGGCGCTTAAATTTATCATTCAGTGTTGTCACCATTTAGAAGGAAATGTTAGAGGAAACTAAAGTTCTGGCAAAAATCTCTCTACATATAAAGTGATGACATCCGTTCATTTTGCGTCCATTGCGTGGTGTTATGTCATATGATGTCCAGAAGAGGGCAGGAATGTCCTTAAACAAAGGCAAGTGGCCTACGTGAGATAGAAAACTGTGTGGTGTACATCCATGTGTCACATCGTCTGACGTCCACAAGAGGGTTGGGATGTCTGACGAAGAAAGGCAAGAAGAAGCACAAAAAAGAAGGACGTAAAGACTAGACTGTCCAATGAAAAAAGACAAGATGTAAAAATTAAGAGAAATGTTGTATCTGGTAAACAGAGCCTCTTAAATGCATGATGCAAGCAAAATAGACGGACATACCATTGTTCCATTAAGCCTGTTTTAATAAACCGGCATATTTGTTCTAATATAGTATATAATATAGGAAAATATAGGACAATAGGGTATTTTTTAAATAGTATGAATAGGACAAAACAATGAGATTAGTTAAAAGTACGAATGATACACTGATTCTGAAATTGCTTGGAATAAACATCTGATGCCATGGTTGTTCCAAGACTGAAATTGGAAACCACTGATTTAGATCTTTTAGTGAACGGTCCTTTAAAATAAAAACACCGTGACATTTAGACAAGTAGACTTCTTTGTCTCATGTCAATGTGTGATTGTTACACTGGTGTTTTGTCTTTCATTTATTTCAGCCCATTTATGCAGCTATTCCTGGGTTTTTGAATTCAAGGGACTGAAAATGAACATTGTTGTTTTCTGGTTATGATTTTACATAAATATTTTTGAATTTTTATTTTTACTGTTTCATTGTCATTTTGGTTTTCTTACTTTGTTTACATGCTGCCCAGATTACGACCTAGTTGTGCACCGCCCATGATGTCATAGAGACAAGACAATAAAAGGTCATCAATTAGGACATGTTTCTATCTGAAACTACAGATAACACTCATACTGTACAAAAAATTCCTTTGATTCTCGTCTATGGTCTTGGTGCTTAATTTACTTAATTCTAAATTAAAACCTTCATTAGTCCTATAATTACGTATTTTTTTCCTAATCCTTTTTCATCTTGTGCTATTTTTTCCTTTATAGTATAGCAGTAATATCATACTACAATTATCATTTTACATATTTTATTAATTTCTCTTGAAATCAAACTAAGCACCATATCACTTTAAAAATGTTTTCTGTTACTCAGCATTATAAACTATAATAGGCAGACAATATAAGATGTTGCATTTACTGATATCATTTTTCACTACTAAACAGGCTTATAAACATAGAATGACAATAAGTAAAATTAAAGTAGGAATTATAATTATGTTGCATGTTGTAATAAAATAGTTAACCAAAGCACATGAGAAATCAGGAGGCACAGGGGTATAGTGGTGAACTTGTCGCCTCACAGCTCCAGAAGACTGGCTTTGAAACTTACCCTGAACACCATCTACATGATCTTTGCACATTCTTCCCATGTCAGAGTGGGTTATTTTCCCCAGGTCCTCCAGCTTTCTTCCCATATCCCAAACACAGTGCCTTTAAATTGGCTCTCAAGAGAGACTAGTTGGACAACCATGTTCAGGGCTGGCTTCTCCCTTGTACACAATGCAGTCCCTGTGTACTGAGGCTGAAGTGGAGAGTGTCTACTTCAAGAGAAAGAAGATGTCTGATTGGTCACTAGACAGTGGACAGTATTCCAAAAGCTCAACTGGCTAAGACGTGTACTCTACAGTATGAATACCTTGCCCCAAGTTTGCATTCAAAGATTTCAAGTGAGGACACACAACCAATAGGGTTGAGCAAATTTCTTGCCAGTAACACCCAGTGAAACAGAACTGACTTAAGCAGGTTTGGGAATGAATCGATGGAGTAACATGATGTCTTTATACACCGCAGCCAACTTTAATAAGTGCAACAATAGGTCTTTCTACCAATAACATTATAAATAATCTAATAAACCTTTAGTTAAGTAGTGAGAATGATGCAGGGTTCAAGGTAAATACTTCAAGATGTTTTTTATGCGGTTGGCTTAATGATTAATCGGCCTAGACCAGTGTGCTTTGCTTTTGTTTTTCCTCCTCTTCATATTCATAAATCAAGGCCACTATCATCGGCAGACTTGCAAAATACTGAGCCATCACTTAACTGAAATAATAATATTCTCTAAAAAACATAAAATGTCATTATCCGTGTAAAATGCAATTAATATTCCCAATACATAAGAGTGCTTGCATCCTACCCCCAGTGTGACACCTGGGATTTGAAGCCCCTGTGAATATGCATTGACACGTGCAGTTGCTATGTGCACATAAAGTGACTAACAAGATAATAATTCTGAAATTGAAGCATTCAGCAAATGGAATTAACTTGTTTAATTCAGCATTGCATACAAATAAATAAAGTGGACTTTTAGGAACAAGCACGTTCTGATTGCATTAAATAGAAAAGATAGAACTTTTTCAAAACGTGTGTGCATTGATCATATATTCTGAGTTCTTTGCATACTCTGTTGATGCTAACTCAGACACTCGGTTCATTTCTAGTTTTTTATACACAGTATTTCTCTGTGCCTTTCCATTGTACTGGATCTGTTTTGTTTCAACAGTCATAACAGATCAGATCCGAGAACTCTTGTGAGCCTGCAGCATGTGAAGTCTTTTTTTCCTTAAGTGGTTAATAATGACAACATCTGGTGTTAGCTGATTGTGTTTGTTCTAAAAGGGAGTGAAAGAACGTGTCCACTTCGTATGATAGTGAACGCGGAATGGATATTTACCTGCTTCTACAACTAAAGAGTTCATATTAAAGAAATCAGCCTTCACATTTCATTGCTTCCTGCTCCTCCTCCTCCTATTTCTTTTCCCACCTAACACATAACCTCAGGATAAGAAGCAGGATATATTGCATGGTATGTTTGGTCTTTCCAACAGATTTCATATTTTTTTAAGCTCTCCCTGCTTCAGTGAATGAGGCCCCAGAGAGCTGCACACTGGAGTAATATATCAACTTGGACTGGTTAAAACTTGACAAGCACATCATAATATCATCCAGCAGAAACTTCCTTTATTTTCAGTAACAGAGATACTGTATTGTAGTTGGAATTTTTCTTTAGATTTTTTAAAATGTCCTTTATTTAAAGGACATGGGCATGGAGCAAATGATTTATTTTTGCTTAACCAAAGCTTATTTTTAAAGCAAATCTCACAGCGACAAAAATACTGAATTGCAATATTTGCAAAGTAATCAGAATTACACAGGATACATGAGTTGTCCAAGTTAACAAAGTTGCTAAAGAACAAGACTTGGCCCAGTAGGGCCATAACACAGAGAAATGTGTGCTGTCCTAGAATTTAAAATTTAAAATTACTTGCCCGAGTGCAAAACCGGGCATCACAAGGGGCAGTAAGTACTGGAAGGGCACCGGGGCTTTCAGGAGAGCCACATGCAGGAACACCACGATGAAAGAATGTAAGAACCAACAAGAAGTAAATTATCAATGTTCTACCAAGGCAATAAATGGCAGATTACGTAAGATGTGCCAAGCATGCAGTGCCCACTGCACAGACAAAATTAGGCCACATAGTGTCTATTTCACAGAATACCTTCTAAACTGAGAGTGGGCTATCATATGAAGTCTGTGAGCAAGAGGACATATTGTCCTTTCAAATATTGGATCTAGGAAGACTAGCAGGATTTTAGTCATTGCATTGCAGCTTATTTGACAGGTCTGCTTCCAAAGAGCTCTAGCCCAGGGAATGCTATGATGTGCCTAGTGAATTCGGTCTCCTGAAGGTTTACCGTGATTCAAGTAAGGTGCGTGACAAAAAATCAAAATGATTGCAAGAAGTACAAGAAAGACATTAGTCCCCTAAACACTATGTACAATACATCAACTGTCGATTGACAGTTGCTCAAGCAACAGGAAAAATATTATTAAAAAATTTGTGTAAAAAACACACTACTGCCTTGATTGTGACGTTGGGCTGTGCATTGCTGACGGTTTCAAATCGACGAAGGATGTGCACCAAATGTTCATCAGTACAGCTGTGGACACTACACATACCTTTCCTACTGTATTTATGTTTATGTTTTAGTATTTATATGTTTCTGTAATATATATTAACATTTTTTATTGTTGAAAGAAAACTTTTTTTTAATTACTGTACATTTTCTGGGGATAAACATAACACTAAAGAGGTTAACTTTAAAATTGTGTACAGAAATACAGTATTATCATTTCTCATGATTTATTTATGAATTAACAATCTGAAATATGTTGATTTGTAGGTAGTGTTTAATCCTGAAGTCCAGAAATCACTAGTAGAAACATCTACATTATGTCACAGGAGGCTGGGGACAGACCCAGCCTGGACACCTGGAAGGACCGGGAGGTGGCGTATTCGTCCTCCGGGCCCACGAGGGGGCAACCACCCTGGATCGGGAGAGGGCCACGGGAGAGGAGCAAGGAGGAACAAGCCCGTAGAGGCCTGTGGCCAACACCCGGGGGGCGCCCCGAGCCTCAGAGAGCCTGGGGAGGACTATTTCATTTTTGTTAGGTAGAATGCCCAGAGGGGACTGGGCGGTCTCGTGGCCTGGAAGCCTGCAGATTTTATTTTTTTCTCCAGCTGTCTGGAGTTTTTTTTGTTTTTTCTGTCCTCCCAGGCCATCAGACTTTACTCTTATTCTATGTTAACTAATGTTGTCTTATTTTAATTTCTTACTTTGTCTTTTATTTTTATTTTCTTCATTATGTAAAGCACTTTGAGCTACTTTTTTGTATGAAAATGTGCTATATAAATAAATGTTGTTGTTGTTGTATCCTTCACTTGATCCAGTAAGAAGTTAAAAAAGATGAAAGAAATGTTGAACATAAGAATCATAGGTCTCAGAAATTTTTGAAAAATGTATTGTATATGTATAATTAGTTATACTGTATATGTATATTTTTTGTAAAAATATCTGAAATATCATTTGTAATGTAAATTCTGTTGAGGAATTCATCTGGGTAAGATATATGAGGTGAACTTGCAGAAAACTACTAGAGGACTTAATGTAAAGTAATATGAGTTTTTAAGATTAATGGACAAAGTATGAATTAAGTACACAATATCACTTGTATATGTTTATGATAAAACAAGTTAGAGTGTATGTATGTATGTATGTATATATATATATTGTCATGCACGCACGATTAGGAGACAGTCAAAAGGCTCCATTGTGACAAACCAAGCGAGGGGGAACTGGAACAGGGCACTAATGCTTTTCTCTCCTTCCATCCACAGAAAAATGTCAGAATAAAAGCACTCCTACCCAACATAATGCTCCAATATCCACCACCATCCCAACAAAATAAGAAGACTCCTCTTCCGGCTCCAAGAAAATACCTCACTACCGGTCCCCTTTTGATGTCCTAGTTCCGTCCCTCTATTACTGACGTCATCTCCGGCCACTACTACCTTCTACGACACCAGCTACTGTTAATTATACTTCCTGTATAGCCTCCATATAAGTCAGAGAATTTTTTTTGTTGTCAAATGTTTGAGTTGATTTATGACCGTTTGACTATACTGGAACCTGAAACCAATAAACGGGGTGACTCCCCAACACTTAACCTGTGTCTCTATGCTTTTTACTTATTACTTACTTATATATATAGTAATAAGAGAACAGACAATTATAAAAGCATCTGGTGCACCTTAAAGGCAAACACCATAAATTGAAATAGCTCAAAAGGCACAAAAAAATTGCGTTAGGCTCAAATTAGTTGGTACTTCGTTCACAGAGTCTGTTCAAGATGGCAGCTATCTCAGAGAACCGAGGTACAAAGAGGTACTAGTACCCCGCTAGTCCTAAGAAATCTTGTACTTGCCTCTTAGTTCTTGCATGGGGCCATTCTTGCATGGGGCCAATTTATAATGGCAGCAACTTTTGAACACTGTGGTTCTACAGTTCCCTGGCCCACCAAGTAGCCCAAATATTTTGTTTCAATCAACCCGAAAAAACATTTATTTGCATTCATTCGTAGGTCGGCATCACTTAGTGTCTGGAGCACTGCATTGTACCTGTTGTATATGGTCCTTCCAGATGTCAGAATAAATAACTATGTCATCCAAATAGGCGGCACTGTAGGGTCAGAGCAATCTATCTATCAGACATGGAAAAGTTGTGGGTGCCCCTTGCAAACCGAATGGAAGAACCATATACTGCCAGTGACCGCTCAGTCTTTTCCTTTGTGGATTCCACTGAGGGAATTTGCCGATACCCTTTTGTTGTGTCTAAAGTGGTCAAGTTCTGTGCCCGTCCCAGCCTCTGAAGGAGTTCATCCACTCGGTGCATCAGGTAGGCATCATACCAAGAGATTTGATTAAGCTATTGGAAATTGTTGCAGAAACACCAACTTTGATGATGGGAAAGTTTCTTCGATCACTCCCAAGTCCAACATACATTTGATTACTAGTTCAAATTCAGCATGTTTGGCCTCCAGGAGGTGGTATTTGTGTTTCTGGACAATGACCCCGGGCTCTGTAACAATGTCATGTACAATCATGGAGGTTCTTCTGGGTTTCTCATTCACAACATCCAGAGTGGATGATATAACTTCTTCAAGCTCTCGTCTTTGTATGGGTGTTAATTCAGAATCAAAGTTAAGGTTATTGGACACAAAGAAGGAGCGAGGAGTAAGGATCTGGATCCATTTCCTTCAATGGCTTCAGGAGATTTACATGATATATTTGCTTAGCTGGTCGTCTATTTGGTTGTTTAATCAAATAGTCAACCAAGCCTTTCTTTTCCTTAAACTTACATGGGCCCTGCCAATAAGCTAATGATTTAGAGTGGGATGTGAGAATAAGAACCATAACGCGGTTCCTGGGTCAGAACTCTCTGAGAGTCGATCCCTGGTTGTAATTACAAACCTGCTTTGATTCTGCTCCTTCAGTGTTCTCTTTTAAGATAGGCCTGATCTTACCAAATATATCACGTAACTGTGTGATGTATTCCAGAATGTTTATCAGAGGATTGGCTTCCTTTTCCAAACCTTCTTTTAAGATTTCCAAAGTATCTCAGGGTTGTCACTCATATAATAATTCAAAGGGTGAGAAGCCCATGAAGGTTGTGGAACCTCCCAATATGCAAACAAGACAAGAGAAAGTAACAGGCCCCAATTTCTTCCATCCTTGCTGACCACTTTGCAGAGCATCTGTTTGAGCATTTGATTAAAATGCTTCACTAAATTGTCTGTATGGGGATGATATACAGTGGTTTTCAAATGCTTAATATGGAGTAATTTGGCCACCTCCCTGAACGGATCCGAGATAAATGGCATCCCCTGATCCATTAGGATTTCTTTAGGGATGACAACCCTCACAAGGACCCTGACAAGTTCCTGTGCAATGTTCTTTGAGTTCACCACTCTCAATGGGATGGCTTCCAAGTATCAGGTAGTATTATCCACTATTACCAAAATATATTTCTGGCATCTAGCCGAGGGTTCTAGGGGTTCCACAATATCAACCCCAAGTCACTCAAATTGAATGTCAAACAGCAGGACAGGAACAAGAGGGGCATGGTAACTTCCAAGGAGTCTGCCGCAATTGGCATTCTGGACAGGAGGCACAAAAGCAGCGGATCTCCTTGTTAATTCTTGGCCAGTAAAATCTTGGTACCTAAATGGGCACCCATAAGGAGAGCATGCGCTAGTACAAATACTTGTCGCAGTACTAGCAACAACAATCCCACATCACCCTCATGTACGGATACCCAATAAAGTAAATCATTTTCAAAAAAAAAGTGCGGCCCTTGTGGCGTGGGATAATTGGTACATTGGACATCAATCAGAGCAATGGCATTTAAAGTAATTTTTAATGAATCATCATTCCATTGCTCCCGTTTAAAGGAGCCCGGGGTTTGTTTAAACTGAAAATGTAATTGATTAAGGGGGTTAGGTGTGACCTCAGTGGGTGAAGATATGTCCCAAACTGTCATGTACTCCGCCTCATTTACATAATCAGACTGCGACAGTGGTACATCATTCTCGTCCCATTGAGTGGCGCTATGGATTTGGGCATTTTCTGGCTGAATGCGGGGCATGGAAACAACTTATGATGGGATGTCACCATCAATAACTAGGCCTAGTTTCTTCCAAGAGGTGGGTTTCACACTTTTGCTTATACTATTCAACCAGTTCCAACCGAGGATTATGGGATAAAGTGGGCTGCGCATCACAGCCACCCAAAGTTTTTCAGTAAGCCCTGTGAATACAGGTTAGACTGGTCGTCCCAGTTTCCTATTGTGGTGAAAGTACATAACAGAAAGCAATAATAGAAATGTTGCTCCCGGAATCAATCAAAGCTGACACCTTATGCTAATTAACTACAGCCCCCTCATCCCGAATTAGAGACAGTGGATCAGCAAAAAAAACAATACCTCTCTCACTTTGCCCAACTGTAGTCCATAGGCTCACTGAGGTGGGGGCAGTTAAGCATGGCGTGTCCAGGTTCAACCACATTTATAGCAGCGGGGTGGTGTTGAAGATCTTTCCTTGGGTCTCACCAAAGGTACAGTATTGGGCCAAGCGTGTTCCAAAGGACTGGCACCAGACTGATGAGACTTGTGGTTATCCACCTGTCTATTGGACCACTCTACTTGGGAGGTAGCACAGTGATATTCGATTGCTGCTATCAGGCTCTCCATGCTCTTGTACTCTTGCCTCCAGACTGGATGGGCTAGATGTTCAGGAAGGGCTTGCACTAAAAGAATCACAGGCAACCAAACTCCGTAATTTGTTTAGAGGAGTTGGTTTCTGGTTTCAGCCAATGGCCCACTCGCCCCCAGATCTCATAACCATGGGAACTAGTGGGGGTGTCAGGATCGAAGGTCCATTTGTGGCAAGTCCTCACCTCTGATCAAGAGTGATCCCATACCTAAGCAGCACCTCTGATTTTAACTTCTCATAGTTTGATTTTAACTTCTCATAGTTGCCTGCGTCAGCCTCCTCAAGGTCGTAATAAGCTCACTCTGCCAGTCCTTGAAGACAGGATCCCAGTATATGTGACAACTTGGCACAATCCCAATGATGGCAGGTAGAGGTTCTCTCAAAAAAAAAAAAAGAAAAGAAGTTTCAATATCCCCATCCAGATGGTGGGGTAATAATACCTGCAATGGACCCAAATGTAGATCTTTCTGAAGAGTGTCCTGGGCTTGGCCACTTACCTCCGCCTCAGCAAGTTAGGTTTGTTGTTGCCCCACCTGAACATTTAGAGCTTGGAATTCTGACACCATCCTCTGGAGCAAGTCTGTGACATCCTGGGGTTCTGTCATTTCCCCGACTGATCCTGCTGACTACGCCATTGTAATAAGAGAAGAGACAATTATAAAGGGTCTGGGGCACCTGGAAGGCAAATCCTGTATATTGAAATAGTGCAAAAGGCACAAAAAAACGTGTTAGGCGCAAATTAGTTGGGACTTCGCCCTTGGAGTCTGTTCAAGATGGCTGCGCTTCCAGTTTTGATAGTTCTTAGGAGGGAGAGGCGGGTTCAGGTGGAGTGACCCCGGAAGTGACATCATGGTTGGAGTCACATCAATCTTTATTTCTGCAGAGGGGAGAGGAGTAGAGAAATTGTTATTGCTTAGCACCCTCATGGTTTCAGGGGGAATAATACAGTTAACCAAGCCCTTACGTTGTTCCCCAAGTGCATGTGTGTGACATATATATATAAAATATCAATGTTCTTACAATAGGGATCATACAGATCAATGAGAATTAGATTAGTTTCAAGCAGTTTTCCAGCAACTATTAGTTAAAAATAACCCCAGAGATCAGCAATGACCCAAGGTAAAACAAAGTGACTCAACTTATATATTGTTTTAGAGTGAAGATTAAAATAACACTTCAGTTCATCTATTTCTAGCTTATTCTAAAATAGCCTCTTCATGTGTAAAAAAGCAGTGTGACTTTTATGATCATTTGGATAACTTCACCCTATATTTTATTTCACTTCACATCATAATTAAAAATGTGAAAGTTGCTCTGCCAGTAAAGAATTAGGCAGATAAATACGAGTAAATGGGCCAGGAAAGGCAAAGTCGTAAAGTAGCACTAAGATCAAAACCAGGAGACATAAAAGTCAGAAACGGCTAAGCCAAAATTAACCCAAAAATGAAAGTCTGCAAACAAACAAAAGTCTGCCATGTAAACGTTCTTAAATCATTTCAAACCACCACAAAAGTCATTGTCTGTTATCCACAAACTTGGATGGTTAAATACTGTCACACCACTGACTTCAGCCAGTGCAATGTCCAGTAAGTGTTCACTAGCAGCCTGCCATTGCGTCACAAAGGCAGCAACACAAAATAACAACAGCCATACCGAAAACAAAATGGCATCATGAGAAAAACACTACATAATAATAATCAAATGTAACTTAATGTATGAAATTATGTCAAAACAAAAGTGAAACTAAGTACTTAATCTCTCACAGAATATACCGTACAAAAAATGTTAATAAGGATATAAAAATGTATTATATAAAAAAAAGGAATCAAACTCATTATAATTACAATTCACAACACAAACTACATAGGTCAAAATGTTCAATATTTAATGTTAAGATCCTAAAGGGTCTGGTACATGAGAATCTAATTTTAATAAAAAGCTGGAGAAAATGTGAATCTACAAAATGGCTCCCAAACATTTGCGGTCTTCACCTGAAGTCTCCAAGAGTAACACTGAAAAACAAAGTGGGCATCAAAGTAAACCATGCGGTGTGGATAGTGTCATTGTACCCATGATATTCTGTTATAATGTTGTGGTCAAACATACATTTTTGCACTATAAAACCTTCAAGTCCAACAGCCTCCCATATATCCGTTATGAAAATATAACTTGAGATTTGAAGTACTCTTTCTACTAAAAGTCATTCAAACTTGCTGTTTAGGACAAGTGTATTTTTACCTGTATATTCCTATTCTAGGTTGTTCATTTTGTTATCTTTCAGCCAGGGTCCAGTATGTTTTCTGTTTCATTACATTTTTTATTGTATAATTTTGCCAATATTGTTGTTTTGTCTTTGTTTCCTCCATTATGTTGTATAATTTAATTAATATTTTGTTTATTAATAATTTGGTGTTTATAAACAATGTTACTTTTTTGGTGCCATGTCCTTCTAGTTTCGTTCCTTGTATCTTGCATGTAAAATCTCAGAAGGCAGAGCCATCTAAATTTGCACCTGGGGCACTGGCTGAAAGCAAGTATTTAAAGAGAAGCTGAAGTTTACATTGCAGCTTTGGTGTTTTCTGTTTGTAATTTGTTTTTTGATTTTCTGGTTTATAATACCAGCATTCACTTAAGGTACCATGCCTGGCTTTTGATTTCATTACTTTTGGTTTTACCAAACCTGTTTTTGCTCCTTCTTGTTCCTGCTTTGCTTGTCTTATTATTTTTTTAATCTTTAATAAATCTTTAAAATCATAAAGAAGACTTCTTTGTTCTTTAGCCAAAGGTTTTTCACATTTTTTCCTCTCCTCCTTTTGTGGATCATTTTGATATTTGGAGTTTAAAAGCTTTTGCCTCACTTTTGGGTTTGTGCAGGCTGCCAGCCTGCCTTTCAGTTTGGGGTAGGACTGTGTAGGTGGTGAGGCTTATCCTGTGGGCTAAGATCTATAAAGAGGGCCTGTCTGGATTTTCCTTGCTATATGAGGCCTGCTTTCTCATTTTGAGATTTTTGTGTGCAGGATTACAACACATTTCTGCACAGTTCTGAAAGTTTTTCCTTATTTTTTGACTGTCATTATGAACAATGCTGCACATCCTCTCTCTGACACACTAACAAACACTCTGGACTTTCAGCCAACGAGTTATTAAGCAGACGTGTATAAAGAAACACTACTGGGGTTCCTTTATACCAACAACAATATGTCTGTTTAATGAATCACTGGGACTCCTCCCTTATTAGCCAATTCAGACATTTTCTTGTTTTTTATAATCCTGTGTGTGTATATGAGAGGGGTTGTTGAGATGATATTTCTGTATTTGTTGAGCTGCATTATAAGCTAAGTTTATCTATTACATGGGCAGAGTGGTGGCTCTGAGGCTAGGGATTTGCACTGGTACTCGGTTTGAATCCCCTAAAAGCCAAAAGTGGCTCTACTTCGTTGGGCCCTTGAGCAAGGTCCTTCACCTGCAATTCCTCCGTCCTGGGTATGACATTAATCTGCATCCAGCCCTGCAAGTAGGCCCTCCAACCTGTAGGGAAAAACCTGGGGGTTGGAGGCAGAATTGGCACTCTGGCCACCATAAAAAACCACACACTGGTTCCATTCCATCTGAACTTGTGTGGTGCTGAGGTGTCATCTGTTGCATGGCTGCACTCGGGTCCTAATCCAGGATCCTGAGTTGGTTTGTCATGTGGTGGGTGCAGCAATGCACTATATCAGCTTGTGCTCCTAATCTCTCTCTCTATCTATTGTATATTATATTAATAATATATTTTATTATTATATATCTGCATCTATATGTAATTTATTTATTTGTATTATATATTTTATGTACATTTCTTATCCTATTATGCCCCTCTTCACGCTAGACAGTTATAAAAGAAACAATAGCATAGGGACAATATTTAACATTATTATTTAATTATTAACAGATTGTATGCATTTCTGAGTCTTACACTTATGTAGTATATTGCATTTTGCTTTTTTTACTACTTTGCACTATATTGTATGTTGTGTTTTGCTGCATCTTTCAGGAATTTCCAGTGTCTGGGAAATTTGTTTATTCATGTCCTATGATTTGTGCCTTTAAGGTTTACATAACCTTATTGATGTACTGCACTTTGTGTTACTAGTTTTGCTAATTACCATTGGTATTTGTAACAGTCCAGTGCATTTAAATTAAATTTTTGTTCAATACTTTAATTCAGAGTTTTCCAACCTGTGTCAGCATTGCAGGTGTGCCACAACCAACCCCAGATGAAACCCTAAAACACTGCTCAGACAAATGTGCTTGATTCACAGCAATAGCATTGCAGGTGGATTGCCATGAACCTCGGACAAAACCCATTCCCTTTCCGATAATCGTGCTAAATTCAGAGTGGTAGCATTACAGGTTAATCACAGCCGATCCTAGACAACCTCCCCCAACCCTTGCTCTGACAATTAGGCTCAATTCACCCAGGAGGAAAAGCATTGACAGTCTGAATTCATCTGATGCTCAGATAATCGTACAGAATACCTGACCCTGATTTGACAATCAGTTCACAGAGAACTTGGGTGGGGGGACCATCACACTCCTCCCTCTCAGACAATCACATTAAATTTAAGGAACCCACTGGCATGCTAAAAATTGGGTCATGACACCCCAAAGGTTGGGAAACACTGCTTCAATTAAATTAAATTGTTTAAATTAAATTCAAATGAACTACACCAAGCATTTTATTTAATGTAGGCTATTTACACTTCTCAATGCTTTAAACCAAATAAATATATGATAGCAATTTAGACTAAAGCAGTTTCATAATGTAACCATGTGGGTCTGTTTAACTTCACACACAAACACATTGTTCTTATGAAGTCATTGTCTTTAAATTATTATAATATAATTGTACTGTACTGTACATTACTAATTATAAAGTTAGACCTCTTATATCATTGAAAGATGCTGAGAAATTAGTTCACGTGTTTGTTTTCAGTCGACTAGATTACTGTAACGCAATCCTCTCAGGAATACTCAATAAAGACATAAATTGTTTGCAACTAGTGCAGAATGCAGCTGCTAGAATCCTAACCAGGAAAAGAAAATCCGAGCACATTTCTCCAGTTTTGATGTCACTACACTGGTTACCTGTGTCATTCAGAATTGACTTTAAAATTCTGCTTATGGTTTTTAAAGCTTTAAATAATCTCGCCTCATCTTATATATCGGAATGTCTGACATCTTACTGTATATTCCAAATCGTAACCTCAGATCCTCAAATGAGTGTCTCCTTAGAGTTCCAAGAGCAAAACTTAAAAGAAGTGGTGAGGCGGCCTTCTGCTGTTATGCACCTAAAATCTGGAATAGCCTGCCAATAGGAATTCGCCAGGCTAATACAGTGGAGCACTTAAAAAAACTGCTGAAAACACATTATTTTAACATGGCCTTCTCATAACTTCACTGTAATTTAATCCTGATACTCTGTATATCCAATTCATTATAATAACTATTCATGGTGGCTCTAAAATCTGTACTAACCCCTACTCTCTCTTCTGTTTCCTTTTCGGGTGTCCTTTTGGTGGTGGCCACCACCATCTACTCAAAGCACCGTGATGTTCCAAAAGTGATAGATTAAAAGCCAGAAGTCTGCATGACCACCATCATCAAGTCCTTCCATGAAAACCCTAAATACAAAGAGGACTATTTCATTTATGTTAGGTAGAATGCCCAGAGGGGACTGGGTGGTCTCGTGGCCTGGAACCCCTGCAGATTTTATTTTTTTTCTCCAGCCATCTGGAGTTTTTTTTTTGTTTTTTTCTTTCCTCCCTGGTCATTGGACCTTACTCTTATTCTATGTTAATTAATGTTTTCTTACTTTAATTCTTACTTTGTCTTTTATTTTTCTTTTCTTCATTATGTAAAGCACTTTGAGCTACTTTTTTGTATGAAAATGTGCTATATAAATAAATGTTGTTGTTGTTGTTGTTGTTGTACTCTTTTTACAGTGATTGACTTATAACTTATCCATTGAGTTCTTGTTTCGTGTTAGATGCTGGAAGAATAGAATGTGTGATCTGTAAACCCGGAACAGAATAAGAAAAAAAACAGATTACAAAAACAAATTGGGCTGTAGCCTACTCCAATTTCCAATAGGCTAGAGTGAATCAGTCACACATCTATCTATCTATCTATCTATCTATCTATCTATCTATCTATCTATCTATCTATCTATCTATCTATCTATCTATCTATCTATCTATCTATCTATCTATCGTCACACACAAGCTCTTGGGAGACAATCTTAAGGGCTTTTCCGATTGTAATTCCACCCTGAGTCAAGGATTGGCACTATTGCCTAATGCTTCTCCTCCTCTCTCTCCTGCTGATAAGACAACCAACCATCCCAATGACATCACTTCCAGGTCACAGTCCCTTTGCCCTGCCCCTTCCAGCCTGGTATCTTTTCAAGGGGTGCTGCTGCCATCTTTGAATCAGTCATGATTTGACTACTGTCTGCATTAGACCTTGAATTTTCTTGATTATTTGCCTTTTTTCCACCAGTTGAAAGGGGTTCACCTCCAAGGTGTCCCATAACTTTATCCTGTTTTTGTCTCTTGTTTTACATTATCTCTCTATGATTTTAATTGTTTTTATTTCTGTGTTGCAGAGAGCAGAACTATACCCAGGCAACTTTAGGAACGAGGTTGGACCCAAATCTGGAAGAGAGACCAGACCACCACTGGACACACACACACATATTTACCCACAAAAGTCACACTTGACTAGTTTAGAGTCATCACTAAACTGAACAGTAACTTCTTATAGGAGGAAACAGGAGCGTCCACAGGAGGCTCAAATGAAAACAGGGACAATTAGCAACTTCTACAAAGACAATAACCATGCCAGGAGCTTTAAAAACAACACTTTTACCATCATATTGGCTACTTAAATATTGAGAATTGCAAGTACAAAAGCAGTTTTGCATAACAATCTAACATTAAATAATAATGAATTAAATGTTTCCCTCTTGGTGCAGTGGTAGCGCTGCTGCCTCACAGTTAGGAGACCTGGGTTCACTTCCCGGGTCCTCCCTGCGTGGAGTTTGCATGTTCTCCCCGTGTCTGCGTGGGTTTCCTCCAGGCGCTCCGGTTTCCTCCCACAGTCCAAAGACATGCAGGTTAGGTGGATTGGCGATTCTAAATTGGCCCTAGTGTGTGCTTGGTGTGTGGGTGTGTTTATGTGTGTCCTGCGGTGGGTTGGCACCCTGCCCGGGATTGGTTCCTGCCTTTTTTCTCATTTAATACATCATTAAGCATCTCAGTAGAAAAATTGCTGCAGTATTACTGCCATCAACTGCAAAAGCAGCACAGTATTTTTGTTAAAGGCATTTGAATAGTTTTATCAATAACCACCAAAATCACCAATATTCCATTGCTTTACATTAAAATTGCTCATTTCATTTCAAGCTGATAGGGATAACAATAATCCTAGTGTGTGCTTGGTGTGTGGGTGTGTTTGTGTGTGTCCTGCGGTGGGTTGGCACCCTACCCGGGATTGGTTCCTGCCTTGTGCCCTGTGTTGGCTGGGATTGGCTCCAGCAGACCCCCGTGACCCTGTGTTCGGATTCAGCGGGTTGGAAAATGGATGGATGGATGGATGTTTCCCTCACATTAGTAAGATGTCTTATGTTCATATAGCTATTCTAGTATTATTATTTAACTGACTTATTTTGAGATTTGTTTCATGAACTAGGTACATACTTCCTGGAGTTAATCTTTCATAGTGTTCAGATTGTTAGAAGCTATAAAAGAACCCAACAAACTTTTAAAAAAACTCAGTTTGCTGCTCGGGATTGGCCAAAAGTACCTTTATTAATCCTTCGTGTTAGGAAGAAAGTCAAAGAAAAAAAAAAACAACTGCAAACAGTAGAATGTGCACCTCACCTCCCCTCCCTGCCCCACCAAGCTGATCGCCTTATTACATAAAAAAATTAAGTTGACCTAAAGAGCAGTGGAATGTGTACTTTGCAGGTTTGGTTACAAAGAAAAAGAAGACCAGAGCAATCCATTGCTGTCTAAAGTTGAAACTCAGGTCAGGAACTATTAGGGCAAGCTAATGGTTAAAAAGCCTCTCAATGTTTGAAGAATTGCACTATTCATGGATGACTCTTGTTGTCAACAATTTCCATCTGGTAGACACAGCTGGGTGTAGTGGAACAGCGGAATGAACTTTAGCTGTCGCAATCTTCAGGCAATAAACATGGTGAGAAAAACAGGAGCAGAGGTGCTACTATGTCATGATATAGATTTCCGCTTGGCATGGTGGCAAGGCTTTTTATTGAAGGAGTTTAAGAAGGGTAACCCATTATTTGTACGCGTCAGCATGAATTTTCTCTGCTGAAATAAAGAGGAATTCTTAATTGTTTTATAGTATGTGTAGCAAATACCCCAGCTTCTCTACTGCCTGATTATCAGAATGCAAATAGTGCAGCCCCTAGGCAAAAATTTGTAGAATAGTGCACCATAAAAAATGAAGCCATAAAAAAATCTAAATGACAACGTGCTTTTTGAAAGTGTCTAAATTCTCACAATTCCAAGGATCTGTTTGATTCCTGATACACTCATTGCTCACGTGTAGTTTGCACCTTCTTCCTGTCTTCATTTTCATCTTTCTTCCCACATCTTAAAAACTTCTTGCTAGTATGTCATCTCTTTCAGACCAGGACGAAGGCTCAAGGCTGTGTGCCCATCACTGATATGAACTTCTTTCCATTGGGGTGAACTTATTTTTCTAGTCAACAACATACACTTCCCTGGGAGTGAGGACTCTGCAGATGGATAGCATTGACAAGCAAACACATCCTTTCAGAGCATCAGCACTCCCCTCAGTGCTCTACGGTGTAAATTGTGAAATACACAATCTGATTAGACTTTCAGGGAATTCCTGGTACCCCTCCTATTCACTGCGGCTCTTGGGATATCCCTAGTGGGTCAATAGTTGTATGCTATTCACTCATTTGTCTAAAAATCATCTCCCCAAGACTATATATAAAATAGGTCTTACAGCTCCTGCAAGCCGTTTTTCACTCTCTTTCTGGTGACAACAGGATTAAACATTCCAGTTAGCAGACTGCAGCCAATCCAAACTTTGCTTGTTTCCTCTGCCACTAATGAGGAACTGCCAAACATGTGCTTCAAGCTGGACATACTCCACAAGTCTCCAGAGATTTCTCTGATCTGCTTTTTCTTAATTAAAAAAAAATCAAAAGTGAAAACAAAGGGTCATGTGCTACACACAGTTAAAACCATGCTGATGGGAATGTGAAGCATCACTATTGTTATGGCCGTATATACAGTATAAGAATAGTGAAAAGACTGAAAAATCTGTTGGACAAGGAAAATAAAATTGTTAGAATGGTAACAATTTGAACAAGCATTAGTCAAAAATCCCCAAAAAAGACAAGAACAACTAAGCACCAAATCCACAAAATGTTATCCAAAAAGTCAAAGTCAAAAATACAGTCTTTGGTCTAATACCTTTTTCCCTGTCTACTAATGCAAAAATAAAAGCAATCCAAAACAAAATAAAACCATTGTGTTTTTGATCCAATGCATGCATACCAAAAGCTGTCTACCTCCATCTTTTATAGGTGAGATAAGGCGACACAAGCTGCCATGTGACCCTTGTGTCATTGCACAGACAATGGGCATAGCTACCATAAACAATATGGCTGCAGACATGCAGAGTTAGTCACAAAATGGTGTTGACCTTTCAACATTCAACATGACATCATCAAAATGAGTAATTATAAAAAATAATGTAAAAGTATACACTTGTTGAAAAAAAATGTTCCAAAGCCATCTCAATTGTGAGCTGAAATAGTGTTTATCCTGTTAAAGCTGGCCGTTGCCTTATGTTTAGAATATTCTACACTAATTTGCAAATATGGTCAACTGCTTTTGTTGAATTGCTTGTTGGTTGTTTGGAGGATGTTGTATAATGATGGTTACTGTTATTGTTTGTATTGGTGTTTTATTTGTATGAACTACCAAACTTCCAAGAAACTGACTTGAAGTAAGTAATAAAGTATAAAAGAAGATTTGTTTTAAGAAATGGATAAATGTTTAGATATTATTAAAATGTGGTGGGCTGGCGCCCTGCCCAGGATTTGTTCCCTTCCTTGCACCCTGTGTTGGCTGGGATTGGCTCCAGCAGACCCCCGTGACCCTGTAGTTAGTTTATAGCGGGTTGGATAATGGATGGATGGATGGATAGATATTATTAGACAGTGCCTATAAAAAGTATCCATCTCCTCAGAGGTTTTCACAATCCATTAATATACAATGTTGAATCACAAACTTGAATTGCATCTGTTGCCTATTGCTGAATTATCTAGGAATGTTTTGTATCATTCATCTTTCAAAATGTCAAAATTTTGAGTGTTTATATGGCTTTACACTGCATTGATTGAATGTTCCTTCAGTAACATCATTGGCACCAAGGATGTCGGAGTACCTTACTAGGCTCCCTTCTACATGGCAGCTGGAACAGAGGAATCTGATGAGGTAGGGTCTCTCACATTTTACAGGTCAAAGGTGAAAATCACATCTGACTTTTCAAGTTGTATAGAGAGTGTGTCTCACAAGGCGAGATAGCCCCCTAAATATTCCATCCCATAGACTCGCACTGTGTTTTATTTGTCCTTATGTGGTCAGGTGTAAAGTTGTTTTGGATTCTATTCACTCTACATTTCAAGTTTCATGATTTAAGCCCATTTGAGGGACTACATATTATGTCAGTTCTTCTCCTGCTACTGTGTATTATAATGAGGAGTATGAGATAAAATCTGTTTTGGACTATCATGACTGGGGTTCTTCATCTGAGTATTTGGTGTAGTAGAAAGGATACAGCCCTGAAGATCGCACATGGGTCCAATCAAGACACATTCATGCTTCATAGTTAGTGTCTCAATTTCCACTTAAGCTAATCAGGCTTGTTTAGAGACTGTGCCGTGATGGGGGAGCTATAACAAAATGTGGATTTGTTTCCATTTTTTGCACCTAGTTTTATGTTTTTTTCTTTCCTTCATTTTTCTGTGTTCTGATATATCTAGATTCTAAATCTGAGATTAGTTTTCTCTTTAAAATGTATTTAAAGTAGTTAAATTAATTTTGCATTTCTATTGACAGCATTTTGTTTTTCTTGAATGCCACCATTTTTTTCGTGGGCTACCCATTGTTAGAGAACGTGGTTTCGAAATTCATGACCAGTGACTCACTGGGACACGATTTAAAGGTCAGTACAATTTGCTTCCTGGTATCTGAGATTTCAGATCAGCTCCCTCAAAACTTACTATTTACTGGTATTAGAATTTTAGCTTTGTCTTTTGATTTTGATTTAGGGCAGGGTTTCTTAAACTTTTTTTCTTGCTATCCAATCTTGCCTTTCCTAGTGTCTTCAAGACCCAGTCCAGGCCAACAGTCGTTTTTCCCCTTAGAGAATCATTGTCGATGTCATGGCAGAGTAATGTCAGTTGTTTAAACAACCTGCAGGAACCTATCACAAGATACTTCACTATCCATATGCGACCTATTCCCATTAAATAGAAAATGGTGAGTCGCAGCCCTACAGGATCCAATGGCAGCAACCCACCTCCGAGTCTGTGATGTGTCCCATAGTTTAAGAAACTGTTATTTAGGGCTTGCTTGGAATTGTTTTCAGTGCATTTTGACCCTTACCTGTCTTCTTTTGACAACACTTCATCTTCTGATCCCTTCCCATTTAATAACTTTCCATTTCCATCTACGGCAGTATAGTGAAAACTTCCAAGGGGGAGAATACTTTTTAAAGGCACAACATATGTAAAAAAAGCTTTATAGTATGGTCAGTGTATTACCTCACCCACTGTAAGCCTTAATATTGACACCCTATAGCTGGAAAACACACACTTGAAAACAGTTGAATGGATGGATGCAAGTGTTAGTGATCAGGTTATCTGTAGTTCTGAAAATCAGTTATTACCAGAATAATGGCATTCTGTGAAATAAAGCACATTTCATTCCAGTGATGGAAATGTCTACTTTTATCAATAATAAGCCTATCTCTGACATATTCTCTTCTGCATAGAAATAAAAACTTTTAAAACTTCTCTCCCTCCTTTGTGAAAATCAGAGTGATTGTAGCAGATGCTTGAACCCCACTCAGATCCCAGCACTTACAAATTAAGGCATTAACAAAAAACACATTCAGTATAGTTTGCACCACTAAAGAAATAGAGCACTCATATTACAGTTCTTGGCATCATTTACCAATTATGTTTTTGAACAGATAAAATGAAAGGTATGTGCATATCAATCTGGAAACACAGGGATCTCGCAGTAAACTTACTACTTCTACAGTATGCACACCACTACACAAAGGCAGAACAAAAGAAGTTGAAACCTTACTTTTTATAAATGATGGCTTAGGAAATGGGGGTGGAAATTGAACATGGAATAGTTTTTGTGCAAAGGTGGCGGGGGGAATTCTGTCAATGGGGAGACGTGCATGGCTATAGAAATGTATCTTGTTGCAGCAACATCAATAATCTGAGTTGGACAGTCCTCATGCACGGTATAAAACTATTACATGCTAATGTAATGCAGCTGGTGTCGTATGACATTGAGATAGCCGAGATTTGAAAGCATTACTTTAGGCAATCTTGTACAACAATAATGTAGCTAATCTGCTCCAAGTGGCTAAAAATGAGAGAATCAGACATTGACAAATAAAAGATTTAGAAAGGATAGCCTTGTTAAGAACCTGGAAACACTATAAGAGGATAATACTCTACAGACATCCAAAAGGAGCAAGATAATGTATTTATTATAGGGTGGATGGTCAGGCCTGCATTTCTTTGGGACATACTAAGATTAGTCAGAAATGTGTTGACTAAAAGACTAAGGCCCCTTCATTTAATACACAAGACTTGCATGACACCCCAGCCGAAAGTGTTTTTACAACACTAGACTGATAAAAAAAAAAATATTCATGCAAGTTATGACCCCTTGTTTGTGGGGCCCCAGCTTTTGTAAAGCTGGAGGGTTCTTTTGTCCTTTTTAAGACACAATAAAGTTCAAAAGGAGTGCAGTTGTCACTTACGGCTTTCAGTTGCCATGGAGAGTTGGGAAATAATATGCTATGTCCCCTCTGCAAGAAAAACCAGTAGGCGTAAAATTTATAGGTGAGTTAAGGTGGTGGGGGGTTGTAACTGTTACAGAAGGGAGGTCAAGTGACAAGGTGGAAAAAAGAGCAGCCAATGTGGGCAAACTGAAGTATTTGATTGTTGGTCAAACATTCATATGGTGTGGTCTGGCTGCTCTCTTTGCTGTATTGTCCTTTTCACCTCTATTATTTTCAACTTAACTAAACTTATTGCCTGATCTCATGGGTACTATAAGTTAATCCTGGTACAAGACTGTCTGATACCTGAATTAACTAGTGTGCCACCTAGAAAGTAGACAGTGTTTGTTACCATAGGCAGGATGAAAGTGTATCACAGGGCACACTCATGCACATACCCACAAGCACTTATGTGGGTATTAAGAATAATACTTCTTTACATTTACTATGCATAGTGTTTTTCTCACTACTCAAAGTACTTTACATAGTTGAGTAGGGAGCCACTTCAACCACCACTAATGTGCAGCATCCACCTGGATGATACGACCACAACCAATTTTGCGCAAGTACGCTCACCACCACCAGAATGACTAGGCCATGGAAGGAAATTTAGCCTGGACATCTGGATACACCTTGTTGTTTACGAAGGACATCCAGGGATCTTTTATGACCACAGAGACAGAGAATCAGGACCTCGGGTTTTAACAGAGGTTTTTACGGGTAACCATCACTGCTCTTGGGCATTGGGATCCACATTCAGACCACAGGGTAAGCACCGCCTGTTGGCTTCGTCAACACTTCTACCAGCAACAGCCCAAGCAGATAGATAGTCTCCCATCCAAGAACTGACCAGGCCTGAACATGCTAAGCTTTAGGTGGATGACATGTTCCATGTGGTAGTAACGCCTCAAGCCTGCTCATATGAGGCCACATTAGAGACCCATGTGTGGGAAGTGGGGAGGCATTGGGAGAAATGTACACTCCATACAGACAAGGCCAGGCTGCAGGTTGAGGTCAGGAGCTGGAGCTGTGATGTTGCAGTTAGCGTTATCAGCTGCACCCTGTGCTGTTCATTAGAGTAAAAAGAGAATGTAATTGAGAAGTATTGTAAGAAGACATCCAATTTTAGTTACATTTTAATTTTAATACCTAATTTCCTGGTAAGGTGTCTTCCCAATGAGCTGTGTCCAGTAAGCTTTCAGCCTGAAGAGCCAATAGGCATCAGGCAGTCCCCAAGCAGATGATCATAAGGAGCAGTGAATGCACATCAAGTTTGACACCAGTCCTCAGAACCAATCAGAGAAACCTAATTACAACCACTTTCACATACAATTAAAGGCTTTTGATTATGTTTAAGGGTTCAAGGCTGTAACTAACAAAAATGTGAGAGCAGTGAAATATTTATTTTTACTTTAAATAATTTTCAGTTACAATATCTGTTATTAAAGATGGAAAAGTTTGAGATGATTTGTCTTGATTTCAAGAAACATGTGTAGACTTTGAATATCCACAACATATTTTTGTATAAAGTGTGGGGTGGTAAAACAAAAAAAAACCTCATGAGGAATAGTAGTGTACATGGAATTGATATTTGGGTGATATCTACAGCATTACTTATAAAGTAAATATGTTTTAGACCTTTTTTCCCTTTTGAGTGTTTTTTTTTCCCTCCAGGCTGTAATCTAAAACTTTTTATCAAATTTATAAAGAAAAAAATCCTTAACAAGACCTGCAGTGAAATATTATCTTTGTCTACTGAGAATGTCCTTTGTTAAGGACTCCAGCTGAAAACTCATCTTGTCAATCCAAAAATGCTCATTTAAATCCCTTTGTTTAGATTACCTATGCTACTGGCTGGTGACTATAGGTTTAAATTTTGCTGATTCCGTAAGGATTGTATATTACATACTCAGAGGGTCATCAAAAACTACACATTTAAACAAGACTGGGTCAAATGTTTTCACTACATAAAGAGCAAGAGGTAGGAGCAATTCTCCATGGATAAATGCATTCCAAGGAAACCAGCCATGGCAACACAAGAGCAGATCTCTAATGAGAGGGGTGATCCATTTGAGAGGCAATGAAGGATGGCTTCCTTAAACCAGTCTACAAATGTAAACAAATTTCATATGGCAAAACTGAATAGATACATGAAGGGAATCATGTAAGCATTGCTCTGTAAACATTAAGTGGGCAAATACATAGTCGATGTTTACATTACATTAAATACATTCTCACAGCTTAATTATCTACAAATTCTAATGATTCAATACTTCTCTGATGCTATAATTTATTGGCAAAGCTCCATACCCGTTCTCCATTATGGTTCAAAGAAGCCAATGATTTTGCTTTAAGGCTAAAGCAGATCTGGCACTTCATTCAAAAACATTTATGTTAAACAAATTTTGAACTCCAGTTAGTTTCAGCCCATCCATGACAACCATCAACTAACACCAGGACATCAATCAATGCAATTTTTACATCACTTAAATTGGAATCTGCTATCTATAAAAGTCATTCAGTCTCCACAAGCCTATATGGACTCATGATATTGTAAAATACTGTTAAAAAGCATGCATTTAATGTGCTCTACTACCATGTAATTACATTCTATTATTTCTGCTATGTTAATATACTGACTCACTTTTACAAAAATATTTAATAAACAAAAATGTCATAACTGACTCTTTGAAAAAAGTAAATAAAATATTTAAATACTTCAATTTTCAAATCCGTTAACTAAATCTCTGAATGCACCTGAATGATATGCCACATAATTTTTCTCCTGTGTTGTATTTAAAAATTTAACTTCATCAAACCTATTTATAACTGAAAGCTGCTTAAAAGTTATTTATCAAAACTTACAACTATTTTATAGCTGAAACATGCTTAAAGGTTTTCTGGGTTTTTAATAATCTTGCAACTTCTATGTACTTTTCTCACTTAGACCCCCTACTGGTTTGTGGCTCCATGCTTTTTATCAATAGGGAGTTTACAGTTCCTTCTGAGTCTCAGTGGATGCTACTGAATAAAATCCTACACTGCTCAATTCATGCACATCGAAACGATGGCACGAGAAATGGAAAATGGCATTTAGATCATGTAAGGGCATCTGAGCAAAGGACTGCTGAAAAAAAAATCAAGTGTCTCCAGACATTTACTTTTATGCTGCATGTGGTTTTAAAAAAAACACAATGTATAATTTTATATCCCCAGAACTGTTTCTCTTAGCTAAGTAATAAATGGGTACATTTTGACTGTGATACAAACAATACCCAGCAAACTGACTAATTTAGAAGGTGTCAGTGCCATGATTTGGTATGATTTGGGGTCCTCAAAGGCCTTCCGTGTTTAATTCCATCGTTACATCTGCTTCCAGAATTTCTAAGAGTGTAGACTCAGCAAGGTAAAAGATGCAAGATACCTTTATTGTCATTGTACAATACAATGAAATATTCTTTGGTGCAAGCCTATAGATGTCTTAAATAAAAGTATATAAGAGTAGATAATAAACTAAGTCAACATTAAACTATGAATGCAAATCCTCATCCGATCTGTGGATACCAAATCTCTGAAGTATTCAAAGTTTATATTTGTGTGTGTACTTTCAGCTTTGACCCTTTTCTTCACTTGACCACGATTACTGTCTATCGTATTGAGGTACTGTTTCGTTTTGCTTTATTTCTTTTGTTTTGCTTTTACGTGCATCTCCTGGTTTTTGCTTTAAGGTTTATCTGCCAATTTGGTGACAGACTAGTCAGAATTCATGCAAACTGACAAAAATACTGTATGTGTGAGTTACATTAGAGGGAGTAACACTACAGTACTTTTTAGACTTCCTTTACCTGTTGCCACCTACTTTTTTATCTAGTAGAGGTTCAGAGGTTTATCCCTTATATAGTTACATCTCAAATGATTTTTCAAAAAAGTATGAGCTTTCATCTCTGGCACAAATTTAAGAGAAGCTTTGCTCTCCATGACGAGCACCCTAGCCTAGTGACAGTGTCAGTGATATTGGTGTAAAGACCCCTACACCTACTTACGTTTCTTGATTTTTAAGATGGCGCCTGAAAGTTCAGCCAAGATTACATGACCTTGGGGATGTAACATCTTTCAATAAAAATCGGGAATGTGCTCCCCTCAACTTTCTCATATATTGAAATAGAGGAAAAGGTCATCAGAACCACTTTCAGTGGTTGTTTATCATCATAACTAATTAATAATAATCATTTATCTCAATTTATAATCAAACTTAGGGAGGTTGAAAACAGTGGTAGAATTTTTTCATGATTACATATGCATTACCTAGATTACGTGCAAAGTAAAAAGAGTTATAGTCACTTAAAAACAAAGAAAAAGTGTTGGTATTATATAATATTTGTTGCAGTAAATTGCTATAGGTAAAATTGCATTTAGCTATACAGTATTAATTATGATAATGATGGCGGAAAGAAAAAAAATCTCATAAAATTAAATGTTTTCCCAGGAACACGACGAGGACATAGTAGCTTATTGTTCCCATTACATCTTTATATTTACATGGCATGTTCAATGTTTAAACATCATTGTTAAACTGATGATGTATAAATTAATATAAAATAAATGATAGTTACTGAAAGAATATGCGTTGTATTGAATGCAGTTTTTAATATCATGTACACGTTTATATTTCCATGATACAAAAAATTCAGATGGTTGTTTAAAAAACATACGACTTCCGGTTGGGTAATTTTTCTCAAATTTCATATCTGTTTGCTTTTTATCATCATAAATATCTATACAAAATTTGAATCATCTATCTGTAATTGTTACCACAGTTTACTTGAAAATTAGCTAAAGTATTCAGTTTAAAAAAGTTGATAGGATTCCTTATTTTTGATATAAAGCAGGTATACAAAATGTCATTGTCCTAGGTCAAAGCATTTTCGAGTTATCATGTTTACACTCAGACACATATAGTTTCAAAAATGGTATTTTCTGACTCAGGAAGGTCTACAATGTCAAGATTCATCAAAATCTCGAGGTCGAATATTTTCACAATTCCTGTACTTTCTTTTGTCACACACGTGTGATTAGGAGGGAGCTGAATGGGCCAAGTGGAGGTAATTACCTGGCAGGCCAGGGGGTGGCGGGATGCACTAAACCTTATTCTGTTATCGCTGCAGATCAAATATGGGAAAACCTGCCTGATTTAACAACAATGTCAGTTCCAGTTCTACTCTGTTATTGTTACTGAATGATAAAGGAGTGCATTTGTGTATAATTTTTAAAGTGACTTTAGGTCAGGGCTATTTTACCCTGTATCTGTTTTGACCTCTCTGACATTCTTCAAAATGCAGTTTGGACCCATAAATGGATTCAATTTATAGATTATTTAAGGATTGTTTGTATGATAGAGCAGCACAACACAAAATTGTGAAGTATGAATGTTACAGTGTATTTATTTTTCCTGCCCTATGTTCATTTCACATATTTTTGCAATAACTTTCTAAGATATCTTTGCTCTCATTTCAAATACGTTAATGCTTTTCTTCAACTTCCTCCTCCACTAAATGAAGTGAAAACCATGACTTTTCTTTAGTTAACTAATTAAATATGAATTTAATTTGCCTTCTGAATCTCAGCTCCCACTGCTATTTAGACATTATCTTTATTAGAGGAGCAAAACACTTTGTATACTGATGCATTTTAATCAATGGTTCGTTAATAATTTTAATTTATTAAAATAGGATGCAATGTTTCCTCACCCAGGGAGTCATGGAAGTTTTTCCTGGTAGTATCAGGCACAAGACAATGTATAGATGTGGGGCACCATACATACCAACGTCTGGATACCGAATCAGTAAAATGTTTCCAAATAAGATGGACATCTTTGAGATGCGGGAAAAATTTTGAATATCAGGGGAATCCCTTTAGACATGGGAAAAATGGGCAGGCTACACAAAGATGGCCACTTGGCCACATGGCTAAGAAGTGAACCTTTGTCTCCCTGGAGTTACAAAGAAGCAATACTAAGCACTGAGCTCAAATGCTATCTACCCATCATCATTTTTAGTTATAAAATACATTTTTTTGTACATCTTCATTGAAGCTACTGTTAACAGTTAAAAATATACCTATTAGCGAATGTGCTAGTGAGTAGAGGTCTTAAATTTGTACAATATCAATACAACATTTTTATTTAAGATGATGGAAGATCATATTACCTAACCCCGAATGAAATATATCCCAGTTTATTTGGACCTGTCTCAGGCTGAGGTGGTTCACAACTCATTATTTATGAACATGTCAACTTAATATCCCAAGAGTAATAAACACACTTATCAGTTACTATGAAATCCTCCTTGAACAATCTTTTGCTTTACATTTGTTTTCAGCGTAGTTATTAAAAAGAGGTGTCCCAAACATGCTGCTATGAATGGCTTTTGCTCTGCAGTCTTAGACTTGACAATTACAGTAATCCTGACGTGTAGGCAAAATCCTGTCTCTTTAGCAGTAAAAAAAAGGATTAAGAATTCAAAGTAATGTTCATCTTTTAGTGAGACTGATGAGCTCATCGTGACTCTACGGGATCTGATTTAAATTTGAACATAAACAAAAGGTAATTCACACACAAGCCCCTTCCTAACTGAGACTCTGTTTCTACACTGCTGTTAAGATATATTGCGTCCATTAATAAGGAAGGCTTGGCAAGATAACACGATAGCATGATGGGCTAAGAATTTTTTCTTTTTTTTGAATATTCATAGGATTTGCCAGCTTTTCCTTTCATAGTTTTGATCAGAAGGCATGGAAACAATTACAGAAAGGAACTTCTTTTACAAAATACAGTCCTGACCAGGAGGCATGAGGCCGATTACAGAGTTACAAAATAAGTACACATTTGGGGCCAAAAGGTATGAAACTGATTACTGTCAAGCAAAAGCTACTCATAAAATTTGTCTCCACTAGCCTTTTGAAACCTAAAGCTAAATGCATCAGATAAACTATGTAAAGAATGGCTCAATCATGACATGTATATACAAAGAATTTTCTAAAAAGAGTCAGCAAACTGAATCCCAAATAAATCTCTTAATACACAAAATTCAGTTATTGGCATCTAGAAAGATTTAAAACTAAGACCCTGAAAATATGTGTAGGTGATATAACCGGTTTCTTTATTTATTCATTTGCCATTGCTATGCATCTTTTTGGGGACATGAGAACTTTTCTATTAAAAGGAAGTCACGAGGACAGTAAGAATTATGTCAAACAAAATCAGAGTGTTTGACTTTCATTAGTTGCCCGTTTCATTGTTAAAACTATTGTATTGGCAAGAAAAGCATTAAACTAGCCTCCTGGGTTCTTTTTAATTGGTGAACAATAGGAAATACCCCTGTACTGTACCTTAGCTTGTTATCTTTGTTTTACACATACAGCCCACAATACTCACCCTTGGGAATCTCAGCAGTGATAGCATGCATGCTTTTGGGGCTCACAGTCTGCTTCACCCAAGTGGACATCTCCCTACAGGAACAGAGTTGGGCAGGAACGCCCCTAACCCCATGGTAATTGCAAGTGTCAGTAAACAACAAAGTTCCTTCAATGAGATAATAATAACGACTTTATTTAATTTAATCCTGTGTAAGTTTATTAGCCAAAGTAGCTAGTAGTACTAGCTGATTATATTTGTAGACTGGATTAAGGAAAGCAGGCAAAGGGTTTTTTAAATGGTGACCCTGTTATTATAGCCAGCTGTCCCATCCATCATCCATACTGTCTCTCTATTAATGTCTCTGCTCTCAAGAGTCCAGAATTTGTACTTTTTGGGTCTGATTGGATTCCAGAATTGCGGTACCTCTTTGCTTAGCTGTAGCCATGAATGCTGTATTGTCTGATTGTCCTATTAGTCCAAGGTGGACAGTTCGCAGTGCTTAAATAGTGAATTAAAACCAACAAAGTAGGAGTTAAACAATAACCCTTTGGTTCTCTTTTGTTTTCCTCATCACTTCCACTCTCAATCAAGCCTCACCCAGAATCCCCCTGCAAAAGTGCAAGATACTCCTTTTTATATTATAGTAAATAGAAGAACCACACATTGTTTCAAGAATTAGTTATTTTTGGGTCCGATTGGATTCCCGAATTGTAGTAACTCCTTGCTGAGTTGTAGCCATGAACTCGCGTCCCCTTATTTACAGGCAGAAAGTTTGTAGTGTTTAAATTATTAAGAAAAGCCAGCAAAGTAGGAATTAAACAACAACCCATTGATTTTCATTCGTGTTGCATTTCACTTCAATACTTGATCACACGATACTCTGTATTATATTACAATAGATAGCAGGAGCACACACTGCTGCCCCGGTAAATAATGTAAACTCTGCTAGCTTGACTTCAGTCTGTTTGGATGTTTTGCTTGCTCTGAGGCAACACTGGTGTGCAAACTGTAGTACACACAAAGAAAAAAAAATACTGGGACCCCAGGGGTCAAACATTTTGGGTTCCAAAGTAGTCTAACTTGTCCATACAGTGCTAGAGAGCTATATAGGGAATAGACAGACATTATATATATATATTGTGGCACCCAACTGGGATTCCTACCCGGCCGGGATGCCCGGGCAGACGGGAGGAGGGTTCATACCTTCTCCAGAACACGAGGGGGCGTCCACCCTGGTTGTATTGGGGGCCACGGGAACAGGGCTTGGAAGCCCAACCCTGTAGGGGCCCGTGGTCACCGCCAGGGGGCGTCCCCCTGCCTGAAGGACCCTGGACCCCAGTACTTCCACCACACCAGGAAGTGCTGGGGGGAAGAAGAGAAGGAACACCCGGAGTACTTCCGGGAGGACAGCAGGCACTTCCGCCACACTGGGGCGTGTCCGGTGCACACCTGGAGCACATCCGGGTAGAGATAAAAGGGGCCGCCTCCCTTCATTCGGTACTGGAGTCGGGTGGAAGCAGGATGTTGTCAGAGAGAAAGAGAGAAGGAGGCGGTCCAAAGAGGAGGCAGTGTGGTTGGCCTGGACTTTAGGGCAGATTGGGGTTTGTGGAGCACTTAAAGACTTGTAAATATTAGTAGTGTAAATAAACGTGTGGTGGTGATTAAAACATGTCTGCCTGTCTGTGTCCGGGGCTCGTTCCACAAGATATATATACATATATATATATGTATATATTGTGGGATATGGCCGGCCTGTCATCCCGGCCAATACCCCCAGGCCACCAGATAGAGCTCTCCCTGCGGCATGGAAGTGCCCCGAACACCAGCAGGGAATCATGGACGATGGAGTTTTCCTTTACAGCCCTGCTGGATACCACAGGGGCCAACAGATGATGCTGCAGGGAGGCCTAGAGAGTTGTTTGTGCCCTATAACCCGGAAATACGTCGTAGGCAAGACAACAAAGGAAAAGACATGCTTCTGGGATGAAGAAAAGGACTTTTTATGTGACCCAGAAGTGATAAGGAATCACATGGACTGTAGGGTTGAAATCACTTCCGGGTCAGGGAATAAGGACAATGGGAAATCCCTGACGCTGAGCTGAGCTGGGTGGAAGGGTGGCAACGCGTCTGGGAGTGAGGAGGATTATTGATTTATTGATTGTTTATTGTGTTTATTTGAATATTGTGGAGAAGAGGGTGCTTTGTGCACGTTTTGTCCTAATAAATATAATATTTGGACTTTTACCTGGTGTCTGACGTGTGGTCTGAGGGTTCAAGGGGTCACGGAGACCCTTAATCTGTTACAATATATATATATATATATATATATATATATATATATATATATATATAAAGAGAGAGGGAGAGAGAAAGATTTGCATAGAAACATATCAAACTCTAGGAGTTAAAATAAATGCAAACATACAACCTGAACAATTGAAATCAATGTCACACAGCAAGCTTCATATCAGGTAGTTTACCTTGAGTAGTTACAGAGTTCAGTGAGTGCAGCAGGTGGCAAGAGGCAGAAGAGCAGACAATCCGTTGAAGGTGGCAAGTTTCAGAAATAGACAGCACCTGAAGAATCCTCAGAAGAATTATGCAGCGAACTTTGTGTCAGAAGAACTATATCGTGTTAAATGTTTTCACAGCCTCTCTTTTTATACAGTACTTCAATAGCTGTTGAAGTTACATTTTTAGGTATTTGCCAATATCCCAATATCCATCAGCCTACATATAACCTATTCAACTGCTTTCTGCCTGGAAAATGCTTACTCATTCCTGTAATGTTAAATTCTTGTCATATGCATCCTTAGCTTTTTCCGATGAGTATTCTATTTACTTCAAAGTTATGTTAACAATCCTTTATTTCTACATTAACACATGACATAGATTAAAATAACATAAGTCTTATTTAACAAGCAATGTGAAAAACATTATTTCAACCCCCTGCCCCCATTCTGTCTTCGTGCACCCTCTAACATACCCATTTTTGAGAATGTCCAGAAAATAACTGGTTTGCTGGATGGAGTTTTAAGGGTGCAGGAAGTCCCAGGAGGTGGACAACTTGAAGGAGACTGCCAGAATCCTAGTCAAAAACTGGCTGAGGTCTAAGAGTCAAGAAACTAACCGAACCAGCAGTCAAAGCTACAATAATACACACAATAATAAAACATTTTAACACTGACTTTTCTTTTTTCAATAAATTTCTTTTGTTTTTCTTTTCAGAAATTGTTTTAAAATCCAGAAAACATATGCAGTAGGTGGAGCATGGTGTCAAGGGTCTGTAAAAATAGATGGCACCAGTCAAATAAACCTCACCAAAATGGTAGTGCCCATAAAAACCATTACCAAAATGGTATCAAATTTATGTAACCTTGGAAAAAAAATATTAAAACATGTTAAAATGAAAAGTAATATTCCTAAGATGACACGTATAACATTCCGAGGTGCATAATAGGGGTAAATGAATTATCTAGTTTAACTAGTTCTTATTAGATTCTTTGGGGATTTAAGATGCTATTCGTTCTATTTAGATTTCTGCTATCCTCCTATAAATATCTGTTTTTAATTTTTTTTTTGTTTGTCAAAATTTTTCCTTGAAGATGCTGAGAACCTCAGTGGGTATTTGGGAGTCTTCCATGAATCGCTCTATTGCTTAGCACACACATTATGCAGTTATAGGTGTGTATGTGCTACTGTCTTTATGTAAGCAGGACTATCATTTGCTTCTTTGACTGATCATTGTTTAAAGGGATGGCTAAGTAAACAACTTTATAAAGAGGCATTGAAATTTAGTTTAGTAATTTTTACAGCTTTGATTAGAAAAATGCTCTTTTACTCTGAGTTATGATTTGCCATCTGGATCAGACATTTCATTTTACATTCTTTGTGTTTATGACTGTTTCCTGCTTAATTGACCATACATTTTTCCTACTGTTAGCTCTTCTTGGCTACTCAAACAGAATTAGTGCTAACTGCAGCTGTTTTTATAAACCATTCCATTAAATCCAGACAACTCAGTGCTTTAACCTCCTATTGTCTCACCTTATTTCATCTCATCTTATGCAAAACTTTTTTCTAGTAAGGTTCTGTAAGGGGGAACAACGCATTACTTGCATTTCCTCAGCAACAGTTCACTACTCCTCCTGGTGAATTGTCTGGCAAACCAACAGTTATAATTCTTCCCAAGTATCCTGGGTACTCCCTTAGGTTGTTTCTGGAATGTCTCCAAGTAGAGAACCGATGGGCTATTCTTAATAAAAATCCATACCAGTTTCACAGACTCCTCTTGACCAAATTGTTGAGTTCCTTGTTATTTGGCACGGTTTGAACTTTCAAAACCTGCAGAGGAATGTCATTTCAGCCTCTTCAGAGGAATCTCATTTCAACCTCCTCACAGTCTCTGGCAAATCTTTGCCTAATGACTTCATTCCTGTTTGACCATCACTAACATCAATCCATTGGTCAGTCTTGCAAACCCCTCTGTCCTCACTCATATTTAAAATCCTTCACTTGGGAACACCTCTCCAGTACAGAGAAATCCAATGTTTTAAATGAGAGAAATACATTTGGATATGTAAAATCCCATCCCAGCACCTTCACACTGCCCTGTATAAGGATAGGACATTCAACAGTAATGAAATTGTCAGTTTATTAAAACAGATTCTTTACAAGTCTCAAGTAGCACCTTGATATTTTGTCCTTTTTATGGATTAAGATATCAAAGTGCTGCTTGAGACTTGGAGGGAATCCGATTTCTTGTTATGTATAATTTTATGCACCAGTCACTTCTTATATAAATGAGACTTCTGTAATTTTACAGCACTTAACAAGTGATATGCATCATTTGCTATGATATTGGGGCAAAACATACACAGGAGGGAAATAACCCAGGCAGAAGCAGTGGAAATGGTGGCTTGGACAAAGTGTGACCTCTCAAAGATGAAAGTGTCACGGGCCACACCTTGGAAGCTAGGGCCCTAACATATTTTTCTGCTTTGGTCTGTTTTATGAAACCATTCCATCATCAACGAACCTGTGGGGGTAGTGAGAAAACCCATTTTGTAAGCTCTGTGGAAAGAAGAGGAACATGACCCACATACTGTCAGGTTGCATCACTGCATTCACTCAAGAAATATACAGGTGGCAGCACATTAAGGCACTTCTTGCTCTAAAAAATATATTGGGGCTGGAGAATGATAATTAAAAACAGCAAACCCAGAGAACAGTAAGACCATCCTCCTAAAGAAAGACCAAGAGCAATATTTATCAGAAGGTGCAAGGGTTGGAGATGAAGGTGGAACTGGCAAGGAAGGTACAGCTCCCCCTAGTCATTCAAACATCCCTAAGGCCAGATGCTGTCTTCTGGCCAGAACAGGTGAAGATCATCCTTATCGATTTAACTGTCCTATGGGAGGAAGGGTGTGATGAAGCCCATGAAAAGAAAGCTACCAAGTACCAGGAACTGGTCCAAGAATGTGGGGACAAAGGTTGGCAGACCTGGATATTCCTGGTTGAATGTTGAGGATTCCCAGCATAAGCGACATGGAATATCTTTATAGCCTTGAGATTATAAGGAAAGGAGAGGAAGACAGCAGCTCATAGGCTTGGGGGGAAGGGCTTGAGCTTCTTAATGGTTATGGCACAAAAGGGAAGAAAGCAGTAGGAGGTCAGGAGCAGATAAGCAGTGATGTAGCCACCACTCCCATCTTGCCAACCAGAGAGCATTACAGCTAAAGATCAAAACACCCAAGGAATGTTGGGCAACGTCATCAGCTCCTTTCCAAAAGCTACAGTCACTCAAATAGGCAAATGAGGAATAGACTTCTTAAAATTCATGTTAGAATGCTACATCTACTTACCGTTAATGGCCAAGTTGTGGGTTTAACCCCTGTTCTGACCACCTGTACATTCACCCCTTCCCTCTTGAGACCCCCACTGGGACAGAAAATCGAAAAAGTAGAAAGAAGGCCAAATTTAAACCTTCCACATTCCCTACCAAAACTTTCACAATTTCCTTCCCCATAACCAAAATAAAATTAAGGACCAAGCACTACAGTATCAAAACTGTAAAAGAACCTATACGGAAAGAAAATGGCAAAAAATTACATTGAACAAAACAAGCATGTCATCTTTTAACAGCCTGCCCTACCAAAGCCACAACTATGATAACAACCACTGGTATTTACAATAATGATTTCTAATTGTCTGTTTTAAAGCTGGGTGGCACAGTGGCGCAGTGGGTAGCGCTGCTGCCTCGCAGTTAGGAGACCTGGGTTCGCTTCCCGGGTTCTCCCTGCGTGGAGTTTGCATGTTCTCCCTGTGTCTGCGTGGGGGTGCTCCGGTTTCTTCCCACAGTCCAAAGACATGCAGATCAGGTGCATTGACGATTCTAAATTGTCCCTAGTGTGTGCTTGGCGGGTAAGTGTGTGTGTGCGCCCTGCAGTGGGCTGGCACCCTGCCCAGGGCTTGTTTCCTGCCTTGCACCCTGTGTTGGCTGGGACTGGTTCCAGCAGACCCCCGTGACCCTGTAGTTCGGATATAGCGGGTTGGATAATGGATGGATGGATGTTTTAAAGTTCAGTTATAAGTTATGAATTATAACATGTGGATGCAAAAGTAATTGTCACACCTGTAAGCATCAGGGGTGTCTGGGTGTATTAAAAAATACGGGAAGATCTTTGGTGTGACACTGCCACTAATAATGTTTCTATTTCCTTTAGAGTATAGGAAAACTCTCTGGAAGACTATTGACATCACTTCCTGTTGGGACAGCACCAGCTCCGGTGCTTTCACTTCCTCCTTTGTTTAAGCAACCTTCCCTAAAATGAAACCATCATTCACTTAGATTAGAACCTGACTTTAGACCAGCACTGTTATTAGAGGTCATTGGCAGGCTACTAGAGCCTACTGAGTGCCCACCGTGACACATTTGTTTTCAGAAACTTTCCTTTCGCATTCCATCATGTTGGACATTAAACATGCTGCTTGTTTTGTTTGAGTTCTCTTCAATTACACCATATATGGATTGTGTATTATCGCAAGCTTCTTCCATAAGTAAAAATCAGAAAAATCCCATTAGTTTACAAGTAAAGAAAGATACCAGAGAGTGCCCAGATGAGAAATGAAATGGCCAGGGGCCTCATGTATAAATGGTGCGTACGCACAGAAATGTTGCGTACGAATATTCCCATGCTCAAATCACAATGTATAAAACCTAAACTTGGCGTAAAGCCACGCACATTTCCACGGTAACTCATACCTTGGTGTACGCAATTTCTCCGCTCGGTTTTGCAGACTGGCGGCACCCAGCGTCAAAGCAGTGCTACTGTTCCTGTGTGGTCACCCTTTCTTTCTTAGCTCCACATTCCTGACGCGGCTTTATAAATACACTGAAATTAACTGCATATTGTTTATTAGTGTAATGCATCTGATTGTAATTAACCTGTAGCAATATAATGGTCCAGGGAATAGCCATATTATTCCAAATACCATAACTGCTTTAGCGTTGTTACGCTCACTGCATCTTGTTCTTCTTTTTGTTGCTCCCGTTAAGGGTTGCCACTGCGGATCATCTTTTTCCATATTACTCTCACTGCACCACTCGGAGTATTTATATCACTGTATCTGAGTGTGAATCACAGCAGCAGCTGATCGGAAAGAGAATTATCGGTATGCAGTTTCAAGTATACACTACCTCAACCACGGCAAAAAGCCTTTCCTGTACGGACCTCGCGTTTCAGAAACAGTTTCATCCCAAGAACTATAAACGCACTCAATCAGTCCATCAAGTGCTCCTTGTAGAACTGTTTGTACTTATAAGTACAATTACCTCACTGTAAACTTACACTACAGTTATAATATTGCACAACCTGCGCTACTTTATAAAGCGCGTATGATGACGATATCATTTTTAAGATGAAATGCAGCAAAATATGTTGCTTATGGTATACAGATAAAACTTTAACTTCATTTAAATAATCTGCATTGTTAATAATTAAACATGTGAGGACACGGTGCTGCAGCATATAGCTAGTTCACGGATTACTCCTGCCTCACGCTGTATTATTGCTGGTGCTGACGCGACACTGGAAGGATAGACGGATAGAATAATTAAACATGTACTACGAAGATATTTCAATGTTCCTTAAAAGTTTTGAAGAATCGGTGTTCTAAGCTTACAGATGGCTTAACGTCTTGTGGTGCCCGGCGGGTGTCCATGCCCGGCCGGGACGCCTAGGAGGAGTGGAGGAGGGCTTGTGCCTCCTCCAGGACACGAGGGGGCGTCCTCCCTGGTGGCTTTGGGGACCACGGGTACGGAGCTTAGAAGCTCAACCCTGTAGGGGCCCGTGGTCACCGCCAGGGGGCGCCCCGATGCCTTGGGAACATTGTCCCTCAGTACTTCCACCACACCGGGAAGTGCTGGGGGGAAGAGACTTGAGGGCACCCGGTGGACTTCCGGCTTCTCCTTGGGAGCTTCCGCCACACAGGGGTGTGGCTACGGAAGTCCTGAGGATGCACCTGGAGCCCATCCGGGGCACATAAAAGGGGCCGCCTCCCTCCAGTCAGGAGCAAGAGTCGGGAGGAAGAAGACGAAGCGTGCTGGAGAGGAGTGGAGGCGGACCAGAGACTTGAAAGGCATTGTGTTGTGGCCAGGACTGTTAAGGGGTGATTGGTGCTTTGTGCACTGGGTTTGTGCACTTTATTGAATTATTATGTTTAATAAACGTGTGGTGGACTATAATATGGTGTCCGTCTGTGTGTGTCCGGGCTGCGTATCACAGTCTATTACAGAGCTGATTGTGTGGCGATTGGGTATATGGAGAAAGAAAAGTAAGGACAGGAATTGGAGGGTAGTACGTTTGAAAGAGACAGTACTTCTGTAATAAATTATTTCATCGAAGGTTGCACATGGCGCAGCAAGCCTCTTGCGTGATATGAACAATCACTGTGCCACCATGTTCCCATGTTTAATAACATGCTTTCATTGCTATCATCATGAAAATGATATCACGTATACATCTCAGTATTTTAATTATTCAGAGAGCTGTAATATCTCGAATGTAATGGATTCTGTGTCCTGTCAGAGAAAGAGAAAGAACGGAAGCACGTAGTGATTCACACACATAGAGCACATAGAAGATCAAATACAGAACAAAGCATTTAACGTGCTACTTGAGAAATTAGTAAAATAAACGATTTTAAGATGAAGTTTATGATGTTCTACTTTAATGGCAAAATAAACTACGTGATTAAAGTGGAAATTTCGAGATTAAAGTTGACATTTCGTGCTTTTTTCCCACTGTGTGCCAATTTTTTTTGTCTGTACCCTAATAAGCTTTCATATGACACTCAGATGGTGGCTTACGAGTCGCCTTTTCACGGCGACTTTGATATGTGATTTCTTTTTTATTTCGGGTACTGTGCGACTTTGTGAACTTGATCTTTCGAGTTTCTCTGACACTCTGTCACTCGATCAACTTTCTTTTGTTGATTATACCACTGTTTAAACCAACAAATAGTAGGTTTTTCCTTTGCCTCCACTTGGTATTCGCTGAAATTCTTATATTTTCCCCTGTGCTTTTCCCATTGTCTTTTCACAGAAGGCTATTTATATTGATTTGCATATTCAAAGAGGCGTAATTCTGGGAGGAGTTGGGGCGGGACAGAAGGCGCGTGCACGTGCATTACTTTTCACGCTGATCGGGATTTATGTAGTGGAAGAACGTGAAATTTTGCTTGCGCACAGATTCCTGCATCTGGATTTTTCTGTGCGTACGCACAATCCCGCTTTTGTGCTTACGGCATGTTATAGTGTGAGTTCTACGCACGGCGTTATACATGAGGCCCCAGGTGTTAGACAAAAGTAGGTTTTCACCATGTCATACATGTGGGCTTTGTGAGTTTCTTATGAAGACAGATTTATCATGACACAAGGAGGAATGGAGAATAGGTTACACCGCATACAATAACAACTTCTGTTCCCAATACCAGGACAAAGGAAGTTCCACATGAAGACTGATGTCATGTTAGGTTCTTCCATGCTTCTCAAGTCTAAAGTAACTTTGATGTCTCCCAAGGGAAAGGAAGCCAAAATAAAAAACCTTTTTTATCCAAAAAAATCCACATAGTAATCTTTATAAATCAAAAATATTTATTTAAAAATAGAAAAAAAGAGGCCGAAGGATGTAACTAAAAGGCAATCCTCAGCAAAGTTGCAATCACAATCTTTGAATACAAAGCAAAACTAGTCAAGCATGGAAAAATGTCCAACACAGAAAAACATTATACTTGCAAGAACTCTTTCACAACTTTAAATGCACCTTTTCTGAACTCTTCTTCTGCTTTGCCCTAAATAGCCAGAGGGAGGGCACAGAGATTGTGATGTCAGGGTGGCCCCGCCTTTTGGGGCTCCACCCACAAGGAACAAGGAACATAAGCAAACTTATACTGTGTCATCATTAACCAATTTTAAACAAAATTGATACTAATAGTAATAATAATAGAAAGGCAACAAAACTGACAATAAAACATCTAAACATAGTTTAACACATAGCAACAAGGAGAACATCATTGTGTATCCTGTGCTATGAAACAAAAAGCATAGCTTTCTCTACATTTTCAAACCCGATTCACAATTAAACAAGGCATCCCCAGTTGTGACAACTCTTTCTCATGCTTATTATTGCCTGTGCAGATTATTGGTGCTCTCACCTAAACATCTTGGTAATTCTAAGTTCTGAAAGTGACAGCCCTTCCTGATATTGTTAAGAGCTAGCAATGGTCCTTTTTCCTCATTCCTTTCTCCACTTCTCTCTCTGTCTCTCTCTGTCTTTCCTTAATTCGACCCTCTCTGATGACTTTGAGTAAAATAGTTTTAGATTTCTCACTTAAGCATTCTAAGGGAATCCTTATCTTAAAGCACCAGACAACACTTTACACATATACAGTAATCCCTCCTCCATCGCGGGGGTTGCGTTCCAGAGCCACCCACGAAATAAGAAAATCCACGAAGTAGAAACCATATGTTTATATGGTTATTTTTATATTGTCATGCTTGGGTCACAGATTTGCGCAGAAACACAGGAGGTTGTAGAGAGACAGGAACGTTATTCAAACACTGCAAACAAACATTTGTCTCTTTTTCAAAAGTTTAAACTGTGCTCCATGACGAGACAGAGATGACAGTTCCGTCTCACAATTAAAAGAATGCAAACATATCTTCCTCTTCAAAGGAGTGTGTGTCAGGAGCACAGGCTGTCACAGAGATAGAGAGAAAAGCAAACAAATCAATAGGGCTGCTTTTAAGTATGCGAAGTACCGCGGCACAAAGCTGTTGAAGGCGGCAGCTCACACCCCCTCCGTCAGGAGCAGACAAAGAGAGAGAGAGAGAGACAGAGTTTGTTTTTCAATCAAAAATCAATACGTGCCCTTCGAGCTTTTAAGTATGCGAAGCACCGGGCAGCATGTCATTTCAGGAAGCAGCTGCACAAAAGATAGCAATGTGAAGATAATCTTTCAGCATTTTTAGACGAGCGTCCGTATCGTCTAGGTGTGCGAACAGCCCCCCTGCTCACACCCCCTACGTCAGGATCAGAGAAAGTCAGTGCAAGAGAGACAGAGAAAAGTAAGCTGGGTAGCTTCTCAGCCATCTGCCAATAGCGTCCCTTGTATGAAATCAACTGGGCAAACCAACTGAGGAAGCATGTACCAGAAATTAAAAGACCCATTGTCCGCAGAAACCCGCGAAGCAGCGAAAAATCCGCGATATATATTTAAATATGCTTACATATAAAATCCGCGATGGAGTGAAGCCGCGAAAGGCGAAGCGCAATATAGCGAGGGATTACTGTATAAGTGAGCCATCACAATATATTTATTTAAGATGTTCAAAGACAAGGCAACATTTCCCAACATGCGATTCTACTACAATGTAATTTATGTGAATATTAGACATAAATTAGGAGAGCCATGTAGTTTTGTGCATTTTTTTCAGGAAAGATTGCTTGCAAATCTATTATGTATTAATAGTAAACTAAATTAATTCACTTTCACTTTTGACAGCTGTATAATATTAAAAAGGTGTGTAGCTGTGCAGGAAATATCAGGGACAACTTGAATATTTCTAGTTGTGAGTATTCTTGCCCAATTCATAGTTCATAAAATTTGGTCAAGAAAGTTTTGTGAGTCACAAAATATTTGTTAAAACCAATTTTGAATGACAGAGATCTCTTAATGGATAATGAGTTGTTCATGTCCTCGTATTGTAACTTATCAGTGCAAAAGAAAAATAAAAAGGATTAAGGAAATATGCATATCTTCACATAAAAAGGAAATATAATTTCCTTGATTCATAACCACCTGTCACAGATGATGTCAAGCTTTTACAAAGCTGTGATAATGAAAAGTCAAAACAGAGGAATGTAGACATAATAAATAACAAATGAGTAAATGACATTAGAGTGCATTGTGTGTAACTGAGTTCACATGTTTGAGAAGCAGTAAAATAACCTATTTTGTAGACTGGATCATGCTATGAAATAAGGTAAATGTATAAAGTACTTTTTTTTCATGGTTTCTTACATGATATCTGCCCGAAATAAGTGCAAGTCAGAAAGTTACACTCAGTGAGTTTGCCCTCAAAACAGAAACCTGGTTTCTTTTTTTTTTTTTTTAATTTTATTTATTCATTTTATTGTAATCATTCCATACAAATAGATCAATTTATAACAAAAAAAAATTGAAGACAAATCAAACCCCACCCCTGAGAAGGAGAGCTTAGCCAAAGGAGAATTGCTTAGGACTTTTTAATAAGGCAACAATAAACAAAAGAAAGGAAGAAATATATATAGGTAAATAAAAAAAAACCTGGTTTCTAAAATGCCATGTCAACCTTATTCTGGTTAAAGAAACTGAATTATCGGTCTTTGTGAAACCAGGTCAACACACGTAGATTTCTTCTCCAGTAATGTGGTTGTTTGACCATGTAAACCCTTAACCTGGTTACAGTTACAGTTTTTGTAGTATGCACATGTCTGTGGCACTCTGTTCACCTGCTTAGCTTTGCACATGCCTTCAACAACCACAGGTAGAAGTGACCACAAAATAAATTACCAGAGGCAAATGCTCGGACAATTGCATTATTCTTTCTACTGCTTCAAATAATCTGTCTCAATATTTTAGAAATCGTTGAATGTATATTGATGGTCTGAACATACAGTGCTAAACTCAGCAGCACAATCTCAGGAGCAGTAGGGTAATGCATAAAAAAGTAACACGAATTACAGTATGTAGTCCAATTACTTTTAAAGTAAAGAGTAACCTAAAGCAATACTTACTTTACTGTATAAAATTGTCTGAGTTATTATTGTCCCAGCAGCAGTGGGTGTACGGCAAGAAGCACATGTACTAGTACGCCACCTTTTACATAGCTCAATCTCACAGCCAAGAAGAAAAGAGTGGGCTGTGTGCAATCCTGTAACAAAAACACATAAAGTGTCAGTTTAGTTTTCATCTAGCTATTTGCTGTAGATATGTTGAAGCAGTATGACCAGGTGACACAGTGAGCAGTGTCCTCACCACAAATCATCAGCCGTTCAGGCCAAGGATGTGAAAAGGTGATGGATATTATATTCTGTTCACACTTTATTTTGAGGTTTGCCACCTAGCGATCATTTTAAGTATTAACGTTGACAAGTTGTTCAATTCACCTTTCTTAAGAAGGCAGGTTAGTGAAGTTCTGAACGCTGTTCATGACACCAGTTCTTTCACGTTAAGCCTTGGCGACAATATGCCTGTAAGTCTGTCTTTTAAATAATTATTTTGTAAATGTTTGTTAAGACGTTTATCTGCTACAGTTAATTTTTTTATAATACATTTCTTTACTGATAGATTGTTTGGCATGAACATTGTATGGAAAGCATCCTTTGTATTGTGTTTTGTAGGTTTTACAATCAAAAATGAAAGATTTATCAGTAAAAGCTTTACTCTGAACAAGAAACGAGTTTAATGGAGTTATTATTCGCTATCTGTCTAGCTTTGCACAAATACGCAATCACAAGGGCAGAATATGTTATTTACCTAAGAGCACATGAAGGACTAAATATATTTATAAAATACAAGAAAATTATCACAGTCTTCATGCTTGTTTTTGGAGTCACAGGGCCGATGTTTACTGTAACTCTCAAATTCGCACATGTAAACAGAGGTTTTTAAGAAATCCGGTTTCTGCCTTAAGCAGGTTACTAACCTCATCCCGGTTTTGTGTGTGAATGTAGACACACTAATTGAGGCATTTTGACTTTGAAAGCTCCTTCAGTGTTTGCAGCTGTGATTGTAAATTTCATTGCAAAAGCTTTCAGGTACTTCAGTAGCTCATTTCCTAATTATTTTTCCCTACATTTAGTAGGACTTATTCTTACTACCATGAATTTGAATATCCTTAATATAATTCAACATAGCAATTGAACAACAAATTAAAGACTTTCGGACTTCTGAGATCAGGGTGAACCTAATTGTAGAAATGAAAGTGATCCTAAAAAAGGGAAATTGAGAAAAAATACTTTGAAGTCGCTAAAAGTAATATCAACCCTTAGCAACCATTGTGATCAAAGAAACAGCATTCAATGCAAATTGAATTCAATTTACAGCAATTCAATGCAAATAAGGAACTAAGAAAGAGACTGAGAGCATCTTGAGATAAGCAAGTTCAAGAAATGAATGGGTGTGATGGATGAATATTCACCGCTGAGTGACATACAGAATGTATGAAAAGTATCACAGCTGATTTCATTGGAAGGTAACGTCCCTCCTGAGTGCAGTTTTTCTTGTCTTTGTTATTTCCATATGGCCTTCTTTCTGTGAACTGCGGTGGTCCAGAATAGATTAGAGTTATGTCAGCCATTCAGTTAGTTATCTTGAGTGTTTTTGTTGCTGTATTTTTGTTCTGCCTAGGAAGGACAGACATCTGTGACATTTGATTAAGTGTATTGCTGCAAGAGAGTTTGGGCATGAGTATGAGCATAAACTAGCATCTCATTCACAGCTATGTCCCTTTCATCTCAACCATGACAACCATAAAGAGATGTGTTTCATTGTGTTGAGGAGCTGAAACAACATTAATGAAGGAAAAACATTTTCAGGGGACATTTACCATTCTCTGAGTGGTCTCTAGATGATCTGTTGTCTAAATTTGTTTCACTTAACTTTATTTTCCATCTGCTTGTCCTAGTGAATGTCATGGCGTGCCAACACTACCTTGTTCCTAAGCACTGTCTACTCATTCTCTCAGGTAATTCCCTGACCAATCAGTTATGTTATCTCTCCAGTATGTCTGCTGTTTGTTTCTTATTGTTCTTCCAAAGGGCCAGGTCTGGTATATCATTAATGAGATAAGCTCATGGGCCATCCTCACTACCTGACCATACCACCTCAGCTTCTTCTTTCATGAAAGTAGTTCCATTCTAGTGTCTTCCCATATTGATGAATTCTCCACTCTATTATAGAGAGTAAGTCAAGGAACCTGTGATAGAAACTTCATGTCAGCCATTTGTACTCATTCTTTTGGCCACTGCTCAGATTACAGGAAATGAATGAAGATTGACTAGTTTGAATATCAGGTCTAGAGCCAATGCAGTGAACAATGTGGGACAAGCTATATTTAGCCACTTATTCATAGAAGACCTGGTTTGTTTCCAACCAGAGATGATATGGTCTTGAAGCCAAATTTAAAAAAGTATAGTACACTCAAGACTGTTACCTGATCAACAACATTTCTGACTCCTACCCTTCACCTTACAAGTGGTTAGTCAATATAGTGACTATCAAAGTGGATCCCAGTATACCTGGGATGTGGTTCAGTTAGATCTGTCAAGATCATTTGTAGAAGTCTTTTTTTTTTTGGATTACTCTTTGTCCAGTCCTGGTGCTTATACCAGTTTGTTATGGGTGGTCCTTCCAGGAGCACACAACTCTACACAACATAGCCTTATGGGTCAGTGAGTTTCTCAATGCCATCCACTGCACTAAAAGTACAATGTAAATACCAACTGTTAAATATTCAATTATTAATTTATTTCCATTACTTTGAGAAATTCAGAGCTTTATTCGAATGACCATGCAACAGCAGTTCTGCAGACTGAGTAAAGAAAAGCTAAAAATAATACAGTGTCATATTATGATGAAGAAAATGAAAATGAAAAATTAGTGATTAATGATTTTCACTGCAATAATTTATTTGTCAGTACAGGTATGAGTTGCTAAAAGTCCACAATACGTTCTGTGATTTGTGATTTGAACAGTGTGTGAGCACCATATTATAAAGAGTACTTAGCAAAGCCATATGGGATACGGAGAGATAAGGCTTGTGAGAAAACAGTCTTGACAAAAATAATTTCAAACCATGCAGATAAAGATTTGGGGACCGTCCCCGTATATATTGTTGTCAGACAATAATAAAGAAACTGATTCTATAGACTTTTCAGGACATAGAACATTTTACTGAACACAAATTGGCGTTTATATAGTACAAGGAATGATGGGACAGGAAATGGTTGGCAGGATGTGATGAGTGGAGACAGGAAGCGGAGCCAACGTCATCAGAAGTTGATGGAAGTGAAGGATTGTGGGAACCAGAAGTGATGTCATTGTAATGGACCGGAAGTGACATCATCGCGGCCATTTTGAACCCGGAAATGGAGATCTTTACTTTTCTTCTGATTTTCTGTAGAGGGAAAGAGATTTGGGTAAGTACCACGTGATGACCCTCTGTCTCGCGATAATTCACTCACCTTTAGGCTCTTTGACTGCCTCCAACTCGCACGTGTGTGACAGGCTATAATTTTAAAGAGACGCACAATACATGAAATTGGGTACTACTGCTTACAAGTCAAAGCATACACACTTATACAGTAAAGTTTTTATTAGTAAGTTGGGGAAATTCACAGTAACATAACAAGAGAAAGTAAAGGACACAACTGGCAGTGCATTCTCTATATACAGGTGCTGGTCATAAAATTAGAATATCATGACAAAGTTGATTTATTTCAGTAATTCCATTCAAAAAGTGAAACTTGTATATTAGATTCATTCATTACACACAGACTGATGTATTTCAAATGTTTATTTCTTTTAATGTTGATGATTATAACTGACAACTAATGAAAGTCCCAAATTCAGTATCTCGGAAAATTAGAATATCAATTAAGACCAATGCAAAAAAAGGATTTTTAGAAATGTTGGCCAACTGAAAGGTATGAACATGAAAAGTATGAGCATGTACAGCACTCAATATTTAGTTGGGGCTCCTTTGGCCTGGATTACTACAGCAATGCGGTGTGGCATGGAGTCGATCAGTCTATGGCACTGCTCAGGTGTTATGAGAGCCCATGTTGCTCTGACAGTGGCCTTCAGCTCTTCTGAATTGTTGGGTCTGGCATATTGCATCTTCCTCTTCACAATACCCCATAGATTTTCTATGGGGTTAAGGTCAGGCGAGTTTGCTGGCCAATCAAGAACAGGGATACCATGGTCCTTAAACCAGGTACAGGTGCCAGGTCCTGTTGGAAAATGAAATCTGCATCTCCATAAAGTTCGTCAGCAGCAGGAAGCATGAAGTGCTCTAAAACTTCCAGGTAGATGGCAGCGTTGACCTTGGACCTCAGAAAACACAATGGACCAACACCAGCAGATGACATGGCACCCCAAAACCATCACTGACTGTGGAAACTTTACACTGGACCTCACGCAACGTGGATTCTGTGCCTCTCCTCTCTTCCTCCAGAGTTTGGGACCTTGATTTCCAAAGGAAATGCAAAATTTACTTTCATAAGAGAACATAACTTTGGACCACTCAGCAGCAGTCCAAAGGCGAGACGCTTCTGACGCTGTCTCTTGTTCAAGAGTGGCTTGACACAAGGAATGCAACAGCTGAAACCCATGTCTTGCATACGTCTGTGCGTGGTGGTTCTTGAAGCACTGACTCCAGCTGCAGTCCACTCTTTGTGAATCTCCCCCACATTTTTGAATGGGTTTTGTTTCACAATCCTCTCCAGGGTGCGGTTATCCCTATTGCTTGTACACTTTTTTCTACCACATCTTGTCCTTCCCTTCGCCTCTCTATTAATGTGCTTGGACACAGAGCTCTGTGAACAACCAGCCTCTTTAGCAATGACCTTTTGTGTCTTGCCCTCCTTGTATAAGGTGTCAATGGTCATCTTTTGGACAACTGTCAAGTCAGCAGTCTTCCCCATGATTGTGTAGCCTACAGAACTAGACTGAGAGACCATTTAAAGGCTTTTGCAGGTGTTTTGAGTTAATTAGCTGATTAGAGTGTGGCACCAGGTGTCTTCAATATTGAACCTTTTCACAATATTCTAATTTTCCGAGATACTGAATTTGGGACTTTCCTTAGTTGTCAGTTATAATCATCAACATTAAAAGAAATAAACATTTGAAATACATCAGTCTGTGTGTAATGAATGAATCTAATATACAAGTTTCACTCTTTGAATAGAATTACTGAAATAAATCAACTTTGTCATGATATTCTAATTTTATGACCAGCACCTGTATACAAGAGACATGTGGTACACGTGTTACATGCAGGAAGCTGCTGCATTCGCTAAGTCCAGTTACATCTGCGATGTTCTGTTCTCCAATCAGCATTTATAAACTCTGTTATAACTTTATGGGACCACGGATGACTATGTGGTCAGAAGTTGCCCAAACAGATGTAATGTGGCACATAGCCATATCGCCAACACAAAACATTCACAAACTCCCTTAATCTAGTTCAGGGTTTCAGGAGGTTGATCCTAGTAGCACTCGGCACAAGACAAGGAATGAGACAGGAAATGAGCCCATCACAGGGCCACTCATACATAAGGCCACAACATCCATTTTATAACTGCAAATTAACTGAAACCTCACATTTCTGACGATGTGGGGGAAAACCAGGGACCTGGAGGAAAATCTGCACAGATACAGGGAGATCATGCAAAGTCCACATGGAAAACAAAAAGGTTTGGGGTTTGAGTCAAGATGCTAAAGCAGTAGCTCTAACATCTGAGCCACTGAGTAGCCCCAAAGAATAACCATTTATATATGAACTGGTTCCACAGTAGTCATAGGTGTAATGAGAACTATCTCAAACGTAGTTCATAGAATGAATCCAACTGTGAATTTGTGTTAGTTCTCTTTTTAAAAGTCCTTTACATTCATAAACAAAAAGTACAATGTGCAGATTATTTGCAACTAAGTCAAATAGCTTATCAAAAAGTCAAAAAATTAAACAATAGCATTGTGATGAAATGCACAGTCTGTTTCTTCAACTTTTGACACAATGTTGCAAAAATTGTTTTCATGCTTACAATAAGTCATCAAAAATACATAGACTGTCATCTGGCCTAAAATGAACCCACGTTAGAAAAATCTGATTAAAGGAGTTAAAGAGTAACACAAAACCATTTCACATCTGCAGAAAGACAACTGCAACTAGCAAAACAGTTACAGCAACAAGTTTATTTAATTTTTTTCAACACGGGGTATTTGGAGGTCATCTGTAAACCTGAACTCAATACACATTGGCTACAGGGGATAAAGTACTTGCTAAATGAAAAATCTCCCTCTTAACATACTTACAGAGAAACGCCTGCCATTTCTTTGTGCTTTTGTCAGCAAGTCACGTGGCATTCACTTTATTAATTTCATGAATTTAAGACTTAATGGTTATCTTAGTTTAAATCTTCAGCTTGTAAATGCGTGTTACCAGGTCAAGTGCCTTTCAAAAAGCCAAATGTCTGCTTGCCTTCACTGTTGGAGTTCAGTCTTAATGAATGTCTCCTTTTTATTCTGGCAAGATTCTTCACTAAAAAAATGTATCCAATTTTTTTTCTTTTTTAACTATTCATTTTAAGACATCATGACGGCAGATTAGACTACATTTTTATTTAAATTTTTCTCCTGTGATTTCATATTTTGACATAAATGATACATGCACTGTTTGTCTTTGCAAACTGATCTGGGAAGACACTTTCCTATACTCCACTGCTGAAACAATTTGCAGGTCATAAATCTTCAAATCTTTTTTTTTTTTTACCAGAGTAAAAATACTCTTCAGTATAACTTTTGTTAAATCTTTTAATCTGATAACAAAATATTCATGAAATGCATGTATGTTTGTGGACATACTTGAAATACGTCAAATTTAGTTTTGTTGCTATTTTTTTGTGTTTGCAAAGCCTAGAAACTAAAGAAACAGAGAACGCATGGTACACAGATTAGTTATAAATCATGAAGTATGATACATACAGTAAATATCCATTTTCTGAAAGACCACTTTACCGGTGCAGAGTAATAAGGAAATAGGGCATCGTGGGAATGCCAGGAACTTATTACATGTCAATCATGCAGGGCACAGTCACAAGCACACACATCTTTGGGAACAAATAAATAGTGTATATTACAATTTGACATTAAAGAGTGACTGGATTGGGAACTGAATCCACATCTTTGAACCTTTGAGGCAGCAGCACTGACCAACGCACCCAATCAAAATACATCCATTTATTTATGCGTAGGCTAATATCTATTCCCAGTTGTCTTTGCTCAGGAATTCACTCAGGGCATTGCTCCCTTCTCAGCAGTTTGTTCTTCGTTTTTAATTTTTCATATATTTAGCTTGACATCAAAAAATAACCAGAACTTATTTCAGGGAGTTCTAAAAGTCACATTTACTTCTGGATTTGATGCATTTTTAATATCACTATATTTAAATCACATTTTCCCACAATGCCAGCTTGAAACAGTTCTGTTGATGGTTGCTTGCTTGTTAGGCAGGATGGCTGGGAGAATGTGATATCATTATTATCAATGTCATTGGAAAACATGAAGCACTTTCTGGTTTGTCCAAGTTTGCATGAGAATTGAACTTAAAAAGTCTTTATCACAGGGTTTCTTAAACTATGGGTCGCACCCCAAAATGGACTGCAGGTTGTCGGCATTACTGTTGTATTAATTGGATAAAGATGATTTGCGAAGTTGGTCACAGTGGGTTTCCCCAGGTTGATTAAGCTATGGACATAATGGAGCAATCGATTGTGTTCCCCCCACCACTAATGATCGTTTGGGCACTCAACAAGAAATGGGTTTCAGAAAAACAAAAAGCGACAAAAACGTTTAAAAAACTCTGCTCTAGCATTATTTTTCATGCATCATTTTGATCCCTTGGTCTGCAAATCTTTTTGACAACTTAGTTTACATACAATGTATGCATAGGGATTACCTGGCAGACTCCGTGGCAAAGGGGGCACTGAAGCTAACAACATCTTCCTTCTTCTCCACTGCTCTGAGCGCTCCCCCATAGATAACGCCCAATTCCAGGCCGACATGGGCCCCTCTAGGCTCGGTCTTGCATATTCCAGCCTGTTACTAATTATTCCTAAAGCCAATGAATACAGTTGAATGGTGTATCTATACCTCTTTTTGTTTCTTTTATTGTTGAATAGGGTTTCACCAGGATGGTGCCCCAACAGACTGCACCCATGTCCGTCAGATTTGTCATAGTGCTTATCCTGGATTTTCACTCTCCTGCTACACTCCCTAATTTCGATTTTGGGTTTGCACACTGAGCATGTTTTGTAGATTCTCAATCTCCCTTTGAGACCTTGAGTGGTTTATAGTTTTTCTTTTCTCCTGATTATACTCCTTTTAATAACTGCTGCCACCCTGTGCAGTCAGTACACTGACACAGCAGCAGTGGTGGGACCCGATCTCAGGGGCTTCCGGTTATAGAACAGCCATCTCTGCTGCTGTAGAAAAGGAGTTTTCCACCTCCATTAACTGAATAGGTGGGCTGCTGACTTCTAAACTGTAACTTCGATGCTCTCATATTACACACTGGCAAGGTTCTCTCTCAGCTTCACTGCCTTCCCATCCACACTTACCCCAGGTCCCAGGTTCAAGGTCCCAGCCTCTCCATAGGAGTGTGTGAAAGTTGCTCATCTTTCTGATGAACAATTTCTTGCCTGTGACATCTAGGGGCTTGTCTAACATTGATCACAGGATGGCCAAAAGTAGTGGGAAGCAGAGAGGCTGTCAGAGAGAAAGAGAGACTGAGACTTTACTGCAGTGGTTATTAAATATTTTTTCTCATGACCCAATTTTGCCCTTTGCATGTCTCCGCACCCTTTGAAAGCCATGGAGCATCATCCACTGCATCTATCCCTCTTGTGTAACTGCTGCTGATGGTGGACTAGGGAGGTGGGGGATGTTTCCACCGAAATAATCACTGATAAAGTTATCCTGGGGGATTGGATTCATCTTGCAAGTGGTGACCAATCAAATGGCCATTCACAACATTCAGTACTATTGGAATTCATGACTCAGCTTGACCCAAAAAGGACAGTGACCCATAGTTTAAGAAACACTGCTCTACTGTCTTATATGAGACATCTCACAGTTGCAGTTTAGGAATTCTACTTACTCACTTGGTCTTAAGGAGCACCCCCTTTAGTGCTTCTGGATAAGGCACTACTTACTGCATCAGAGGCTCCGAGTTTGCTTCCATCCATCTCTGCTGATGGTCCTGAGTGATTTCTTGCTGGTAATGCCAGCTCATCAAATGCAAGACAGGAGCCAGCTCTCATATACACAGCCATACTCACTCGTGAAGGGTCAATTTTGAGTCTCCAGTCAATCTAACTAGATGCTTCGTGCTTTCAATAAAATTAATATTATACAATATGAATTTCCAGCATGTTTAATTTAATAAAAATGACATATTAAATAAGTAATAATTAACATACAATTCATTCAATTGTATTGTGTTATGGACAAATGAAATGAATGAATAGTAGTTTGAAAGAAACAAATCAGTAAAGTGAATGAAAATGCAAATCACTCACATGTGTTAGGCTAATATAAACCAAAAATAGCTGGAAGTGACAAATCTTGTGGAAACATGTGGCTGCTGGTTAGTAGAGTCCATAAGCTCATGGTCCAAAAACAGGCAGCTATGAAAACATGATGAATGTCATTGGTAAAACTGTGTTTAACACTGCAATTTTCAGAAATGCTATTCTAAGCAATGAGCTGCATTATACTTTTTGGGTGGTTCAAGTATATTAGCAGCTTAACAAAGATACATTTTTTATTTGTTTGTTTGTTTTTTATTTATTAAGTACTGTAAATTCATTGGCTGCTGGCTTTTAAACTGCTAAATCTTAATATCAACAAATTTTCAGGAACAATCTCCCATTCATCCCATGTCATTCAATCCAGCTGTTCTGGAGGAGAAGACTTTTGAACAGTTGCCAAGCAGGACGCTGTACTGTACTGGGTTAGATGAGTTTGAAGATGGATGGATGAAAAAGCACATAGACTTGTAAAAAAAAATTGTTTTTAAAAAAGTCATCTCGGAAAGGAAAGGGAAAAAGACCACCTAAAAAACTCAGCATTTTCACTTTAGTAGTATAACACATAAGGAGACCTCTGGAGTGAGACTTTACAGAATTTGCCCTGTGTATTCAATATTTCCTTTTTATAGCTAATAAAAAGCACATGTTTATACAAAATGGCTTTTATGGGCCACCTTTGCAAAGTCTGCTTGTATTTCTCTCTGATTAATGGCTACTTGCACAAGATGCATTTCATTTCTAAGTGGCCTATCAGAGCACCTCGGTTTTCACACCTCCAAAGTAGGCAGAAACAGGCTGGTTAAATTACTACCCCAAAGTCCCTCAGCAAGTCCATGGCCAAAGAGGGATTTAAACCCGGACATTCTCCATTCCAATTGACTTTCTTTAATCATTGGACCACACAGCTTCTTCCCACAGAGGAAGAACTTGTTCTCGGCAAAGGGTGTTGTTTGCCATTATAGTCTGCACCTGCCTGGCCTTGTTACTGCTTTCAAGGAGAAAACAACTGAGTGGGGAAGGAGGCTGGAGAGACGGGATTGGCTTTACTTAAAAGGGCAGCTCTTCTCTGTCAACTAGACATCAACAGTACACTGCTAAAGGGATTTAACCTCAAGGTGACCCATTTTCACAATTTAACTTTTGACCAGTACCCACCCACAACTCCTGGTACCAGCACAGTTCCTCAATATACATTGGTATGCAATTAACTTAAAAAAATAATGTAGTCACACAGTTCTAAGTTGTTCATTGGGACGTGTCTTTGTAAACTGTAAAATTCGGAAAATTAAGGGAGCCTAGGCAGTAAGAGTCTGCATTTGGCACAAGTATATTAAATACATAAAAAAATCATAATTCTCTCTATGCCTCATTTGACAAGTAATGATGAATAAATCACTTTTGGTAGTGTGCAAAACATTTATTATAAGTCTGGCTTTATTCCTGTTTAGAATATGGCACCCATCTGTACAAAATAAAGCACTGCTCAAAAAAGAGACGTTCGAAAAGGAAGAATAACCCAGCTTCAGGGTTATCCTGCCCCCATTTTCCTTTCTGCCATATGCAGGCTATACACCATCCCACCCCTGCCAAGTTATCTAAGGGTTTGGTGGTTGTGGGGTGGGGGGGGGGGGGGTCTGCTCTAATCTTGTTCCACAACCAGACCTCATTATCCTTTACTCAATATCAAAAGCCATGAATCTTTACAGATCTGGTAGCAGAAGGGATGAAGGGCTAAAAGTTACGGCTATAAATTATTAACACCAGGAATGTGTCCACATCGCTCTGACAAAGTGCTGGTAAGCCATCAGTACAGTAACTGAGGCTAATAAAAAGAGTGGTGTTCAATGTCCTTCCAAAATGAGTTTGATTAAATTTATCCAGAAGTTAAAAGAAATTGGACAATTTCATTATGGACAAGGAAGAATGAGTATATTGTAGCTAAGCGGAAAATGAACCCCGTGAGGTGAGATCATCAGTAGAGTCCGAAAAGGAATTTGTTGCTCTCTTTATATCATATTAACAAAACAGATTCTAGTGGGAACATTTTTCAGATTTGCAGGTGATGCCAGCAACGGAAGGAAAGTTAAAACTGTGAAGGCATCAACAATTTGGAAGGATTAATACAATCTGTGAAACTGGGCAAAACACTTGGAAATGCAGTTTGCAAACAAAAAACAAAAAAGTGCTACAGACAGGTTTAAAAATATATTGATTGGTTAATCAAATGGTTAGGAAAGAAATTAGGGGATCAATCAAACCACTAAATCAAGGCTAGAAGTAACTAAAAAAGAATAATTATATATGGAAAGTGCAAATTCACAAGTAATAAGTGTTAAGAAAGGGTGTTATTGTTTATGGAACATTAAAGGATATTGTTCAACCAAACCCACCTGCAACATACTGTAAATCTTATTGCAAAAATAGTGTTTAACATTACAACTCAATTTTCAGTGATGCCATATAAAGCCACATTTCTTAGCTACCTCATTTGTGTGTGTGTGGCATTTTTGTGTACAGTTGAAGAGTTACAATATGAAGCTTCCTCCACGACAAAATAGGCCTTCAAAAGCTGCCAGTTAAGCAGGACCAAGCTGTCCTGAAGACCCTCACCTTAAATCAGCTAGGCCCTAAATACAACCTGCTGGCTTCAACTGGCCTAAAAATGGGAAGGTGGCAAAACAATAGCAAATATCTCCAAAACAAGCTGAAAGCTCCATAAGAGGAGGGATGACTGTAAACCGTCTTCTTGAAGTAAAAAGAATCTTTATAAATGAAAGGTTAATTAACAAAAATAGAAATAAAAGCTCTAAAGATCAAAAACAGGCACAAAGAAATTACCAAAAGATCAATCTAGAGCAAATAAGTCCCAATACAATAGTCAAAAATCAGAATCCTTAAAACAAAGCAAGGTATAATCAAAAATCTAGAAAATCTAACACTGAAAACACAATATTCACTGAAATGGTAATGACTTTTTGATTTTAAATTAGCATTTTCTTGTATTTAGTTTTTTTGAACTACATGAGCAGATAGCAATGGGCCATAGTGGCATGATGTTATACAGTATATAGAGTTACCAAAGTCACCACTAAGTCAAAGGTTTAATTTTTAGATGGTTGCAGTGTGACTTCAACTAGGCAGTTAATTGTACTAAAAGTTGATTACATAAAAGAATTATAAACTCGCTAGGTACAATTTTTTTTGAAACCTGCTTCAATAAAGATACAGTGCATCTACTTGATTTTACATATTCATTTAATTTTTAATTTAGTATCATGCACGTGAGTAGTATGTGCCTCTTATGGAGACCAATTTTGAAGGGCACAGGCACTTAAATGTTTATTTTTCCATCCCTGCATCAGAGGACCACCATCACCCAGAAGTGGAACAAGAGCCTCACCTCAAGCACTGCCTCTACCCACTACTTCTGGCCCCTCAGCTTCAAACACCCCAAAAAACTAAAAGAACCAACAGAGCACAAGGATGAACTCTGTTTTCATTCTTTCACACCATACCCTACCCATTTTCATAATGTTTTGAGTTTTTTTACAGTTTATTTGTAATTTAAAGCCCAGAAGGTCATAGAGGTTGATATATAACATTATTGGCTCTACTGTAACAACAAAAAAGAACAACAAATAGCTGTAATGACAAACAACAAAACATCAATCAAATATTCCTAAAAAATGTACACCTGCTATTGGTCAGAACGTAATGTCAAATTACCATGTGTCTAATAAATGCAATGCCTTTCTATTAGGAACCAAAAAATGAAAGAATCTGATCCCCTGAACACTATATCTGGCTTTTCATTTGGAGTACCTACTTACCACTGTCCATCACAGAGAGACAGAACCTACAACGTGGCTGTTGTGAGCGCACTAGGCTACAGCTTACTAATGTAAGAACCATGAAAAATGTTTTGTTGTGAGACTGGGAAAGAAAGAGCACGAGTTGACTCACCAAAACAAAGTCATAAGAACAGATAAGGCAGAATAAAACAGAATAGTGACTAGTTTAAAAAGAAGGGACTGTCCAGGTCAAAAAGGCAGTGCCAAAAAGTCAAAAAGCAAACACAGAAGGGCCCTAACAAGTTGATCTTCTTTTTGGAAATTACCTTGAGAAATAGCAAGTTTATTCTCAAAGCTAGGACAGTGAATGCCCAGTGTCACTGTCTTAAATAATGACAGCATGATGACTTCACATGTGCCAATCACGAGGTGATAACCACAAACAATGGGGCTGTTTCCTCAATTGAAATAAGGCAAAATAGTGATGCCCATAATATACATTGAAATAAATTTCAATGCCAAAGTGGTATTAAGAGATGTCACTAACAAATAATAATGTTCATAATCAAGAAGACACAAGACCACAATGAATATAATGTTCAAAACCCTTTAAATAATAAGCTCAAATGTCAGATCATGTTAATAGTAATACAATGCAGTTCTGTTTACGTTGGATAATTTTAAAAACATTCCTTTTTTCCAGGTAATAATGCATAGAAATTATATTCAAATTTTATAACAACTGGTGTTTGTGGGAAATCCTCAGTTATAGCAGGTACCCTCAGTTATTGACTGCTGGTAGTCGAAGCCATTAAACGTCAGGCAATATGGTTATTGTCCAAATGAAGAAAACAAATAAGGCAAATGTGTTGAACAAAACAACTTTATGAAAAAGCATATTTTATACTAGAGTATAATATATTTGTTTTTCAAGTCATTGAAGCCAGAGAAACATAGTCAGCATCTTTGTTCCTGTGTGGCATTTTCATCATTCTGTTGTCTTTGTCATCTATGTTAAAGGTAATGTCATTAAATGTTTTCATCATAATTTTTGTCAGTAAACATGTTCTTTCACTTCAATTAAAGGTAAAAAATACACTGAAGCACATGAAAGGGGGCAGATAAGAGCAAGTCAGGAAAAAGTTCACATCCTACCTTAATAGGTTGAGGAAATGCAACCTCCTTAGTCTTGGACAAAGAAGAACGGATTAGGACCTACTCCAGATGTTTGACATTCTCTAAGGTATAGATGAAGTTGATCTAGTAGAATTCATCCATTATCCATCCGCTATATCCTAACTACAGGGTCTGCTGGAGCCAATCCCAGCGCGCAAGGCCAGAAACAAACCCCGGGCAGGGCATGCACACACACACCAAGCACAATTTAGAATCGCCAATGCACCTAACCTGCATGTCTTTGGGAGGAAACCAGAGCACCCGGAGGAAACCCACAGAGATATGGACAGAACATGCAAACTCCACGCAGGGAGGGCCCGGGAAGCGAACCTGGGTCTCCTAACTGCAAGGCAGCAGCGTTACCATTGCACCACCGTGCCACCCTCTAGTAGAATTCTTCATGGCAAATAGTAAGACATTTTCAAAAATATGATTGGAACATAAGCTGGTATGTTTCAAGTTTTAAGGTATTTTGTTTCTAATAAAGATCATTAAGTATACTAATTTATTTTTAATATGTGTTCCTATAGGGAGGTGTACTAATTAGCACTGGTGTTTCACAACTCTGGCAGACAGGGTCATATCTTGGCCTGGTTGATGGCTTTATAGATTTTTGTACATGGTTCTTGTGTCGTTTCTTTTTTTTTTTTTCTTCTCAGATCCCAAAGACACGTATGGTCAGGTTTATTGGTGACTTTAAATTTTCACTGTGTTAAGTGTCACAAGTCTCTTCTGGTTTCCAATCTCCTGACCCACCTCTTCCTATCCACCTGCCTCTTAACTGGCTCCACTGCCATCTGTAGTCAGTCTCTGACTAGACTTGTGTTTGTAAAGCCATTTCTGCTAATGAACATTAATTGTTATGTTATTTATTTTCATCAATATGGGTGACCCAAATCTTTATGCTCTTTCTGTCTTTTTTGTTACAGTGGCATAGTTGTCAGGATTTTCACCAGAGATGAGCAATCTGGTGGACCTTACTGCAGCCATGAAGGAGGAGGTGCAGACATTGCAGGTACAGATGGCAGAGCACCAGACTCCTGAAAAGCCAAGCCCTTGATATACTTAACAAAGAAGCAAGCTTCTAACATTGTGGAAAGGGATAATAAAGCCAAAACTACATTCCGTAACCTAAAGCAAGTCCTTATGTCAGCATCTGTTTTAATAACTCTTGACTTTTTAATCCCTTTCATCTACCAGACCAACGCTTCAGACACAAGTCTTGGTGCTGTGTTTAGCCAAAGCGTCGATGGTCCTAAGCACCACGTGATGTACCTGAGCCAGAAACTTTTGAACCGGGAGATCAGGTATGTGACTGTGGAACAGGAAGCCATTCAACAGCTGAGGTACTATCTTTTTGTGTGTGAGTTGACCATTGTCACTGACCATGCCCCTTTCCAGTGGATGGCCTTACATAAGGAGTTGAAACCCTCACATCACAAGGTAGCTTTTGGACCTCTATCCATAAAAAAATCAAGGTTCAACATTGCCATAGCTCCTTCCACACCAACGCCAATGCGGTCTCTTGGGTATATAACTTCTCAGTTTAGATTACTCAACCTGGACTTAGGGGGTGGCCAATGTCACACACAATGTGATTGAGAAACAACCTAAGGGATCATTTGACTGTAATTCCACCCCTGACTGAGGTTTGGTGCTGTTGCCTAATGTCTCTCCTCTTTCCTCATCTGAAGATCCTATGAACATCAGCGAGATGAGTCATGACATCATCTCTGGTTTCCAATAGTCTGGGCCTGCCTCTTCCTCTCCATTGACCTCTTAAATGGCTCCACCGTCATTTGTAGTTTATGACTAGACTTATGTCTGGAAAGATGTTTTCACTAACAAACGTTAATCGTTTTGTTTTTTGTTTTTTTCATCAGTTATATGGGGTTTGTCTATGGGTGCCCCAAATCTTTAGGCGCTCTCTGTCTTTTTCTGTTACAATAGCCAATAATCGAAGCTATAGCACACAATAAACAAGCGTAACAGCCAAAATGAAATCCTAAATCAAAGTCAACAGAAACTGAATCAGGAAATTTTTAGTGCACACAATCTCACTCACACATACTTTTAATTTTATTTTAGGAATTCTCCAAAAACTCATCCTTTATACTTTTGGACCGAAATATCACATGATGCATGAACCCCTGAGACTCACCTATAACAGTATCCTGAGCAACCTTCATAACAAACTTGTACACAATAGCTGTGCCCAGGAAAACCAAAATATTAGCATTTGTTTCACCTGTAAAAATTGCTGAATCCAATAATGGATTCAGTGTCTCCAAGTGACGGTACGGGTCCTGCTCCATGCTCCCTCTTCTTAGTTTTGGGAGCTTCTTGAACCTGACACCGTTGATAATGTAACCAAATGAGCTTGGCAAATGGGGACAAAATACACTAAGCAACGGGATGGTGGAAAAGTGTTAAGTGCTTTTATTAAAACAAACCAAAACAAAAATGTCCAAATAAATAATGCAGTGCATCAAAATGTTCTCAATAAATAAATATTCCATAAAAGCAGGTGAAAAGTGTAGGTTAAAAATCCAATAAATAATCCCATTAAAACAAGGTTAAAATAAAGAGGCTGGATGCAGTCCATTTTTTAAAAACCTGGTGCCTTTTCCTTTTAACTGGCGGCTCCCCTGCTTCTCCCATACGAGCCTTGCAACAAGGGAGTCTCCCTATCCGCAGGTGCAGCTGAGCTTCCACTGGTCCGGCAGCCTTTCATCCCTTGGCTACATACAGCTCCCTCGCCGGGCAGAGACTTGGGTCCCCAGCGACCAGGGTGCTCACACTGCGACTCTAATCCCAAGTCTCCTCGACTCCCGCTGCCTTCTGTGGCAAGTCGTTCACACTTCTGGTCACTCCAGCTCCTCTTAACTGCTCAGATGGAGCAACCACTTCTTACTGCCACTGAGTGTCTGCCAAACACTCTTTCCAGGGGCTCCCCTCCCAGCTGCCTGCCTTCACACTCACAAGCCTGCTCTTATAGCTCACCCGTTCACTCCCGCACCGGCTTTTACAGCCTTCTGCCTTCTTCTCTCATTAACCTACAGTATGTCATTATTTCTTCTCTTCCCTCACCCCCCCAACCCCCTGTACTTGCACTTCTACTTTTTATATGGGGACGTGGCACAGGTGTACCAATTAGCAGCTCCCGGCATGAATTACGGACACAGGTGACTCTGCACCCATGCACATTGGCGCGGAAACACCCACTCCGCATCGCACCTGGGAACCGCCATGCTGCCACGCACTCTCCACAAAATTATTTATTTAAAAAGGCACTCAGCCACAGAACTCACTTTACCACACTCCAAAAAAAAAAGACTTAGAACCCATGTATTGTGTATAGTACTATTTATAGAAATCTTTATACTTTTAATTATTTAGAATGCAATTCCTCAATGTAAAATCTTCCTTTTAACCCATGTTTTTTGTGAGACATAATGCTTTACTGGAATTTTTTTGGTTCTAACGTTAGTGGTTTTACTTGAGGCTTTCCCTGTATTGCCCACAACTTAATTTATTTCACTTTAACAACTTGCATACCATTATAATAGATTCTTTTGCCTTATGGTTAGCACATTTCACAGCCTAGTCCATACTAAACATCATATCTTTCTTAAACATTATTAAACCATTACACTCTATAGACAAAATGAGTAATAGATTTACAGAAGCCTGCTGATAATTTGGTACAAGAATCAGATTAGGAGAAGAGAGTGGAGTGTTTAAGAGTGCCTTGGTTGGGATGAAGGCAAAGTAACTCTTTGCCAATAAAGGATGATAACAAGTTTTATTGAGTTTATCTTTTATTAACATTATCTGTTTGAGCACTGAATAATATATTATCATTTCAGTTTGGGCCTAATTTAAGGTATGCCATACTGGCTAAATAGCAACCTATGAAAATAAAGAGGATGGTGGTGCTTAGAGCAAGGAAACAAGAAAATCCATTTATGGAGAACTCATTGTGCATTCCAGAGTCTCTTTTGAAATGGCTCAACATACAGTATAAGTCAAAAAGACTAAAAAGCAGGTCACAACAGAGTTCATCCTGCTTGACCTTTGCTGGTAAGATTGTCCACTATCAGCAGCAGGAATGAACGCTGTGAATGTGTGAGAGTGTCAGAAAAGCAGAGCAGTCCATGCATGTGTCAAGCAGATGACTTGCTGAACCTCACAGTCAAGTTATTCCAATTTGACCTGCTAAGCTCATCATGTAAAGGAATATCCATCCAATGGAAAGTAATCTGATTTACTAGGTTTACTCAATTGTACTGTATATTTCAGCTTTTCTATTGAAGTCCTCTTGTATACATTTGTTAACAAATTTAATAAGAAAAGAGAAGAAAAACTATCATTGTATATTAGTACATGAAGTACTGTATCTATGAAGTAGTCAATCAGTTATGCTTCATACCTGAAGTCACCATCCATGACAAATAAATCAATTCACTGACACATCAGTAGTCACACAGCCGGTCTGAAGTAGCATTGTTAAGCCATTTAATAACATACTCTAATGCTGACCAAAATCAAATGTAAGAGATTTATTCTTACTTATGGGTGTATTAGTGTTGCTACCTCCTAACCCCAGAGACTAGGCTTCAGTCTTGGACATAAATTTGGAGTTTTGCATAAGTTTGCAGTTCTGCCAGTGTCCACGTACATTTTCTCCAACTGCATTCTTCATGAACTGTATTGAACTCGAATGGACCAGTTCCTACCTGCACAGGTTTACAGTAAGTCTGGCTTCCCAAAAACCAGTACCAAACAAAACAGGTTCAGTATTCATTTCACAGGTACTACATTGCTTTTTTACTCTTAAAAAACAGTGCATGCAGCTGATTCACTTTTTTTATTTTAGCTTTATATTGTAATTACACATTTTAAATGGCATGGTGGACAGTGTAGTCACAATTTACTTCTTTCCACACTTTTTCAGCTTTATTTTTTTCGAATAATTACAACTCTTCATGGCTATTTAAAATGACTTTTAATGCCACATTTCATTGTCTTTCATGGTGATTTTCATCCTTGTTGTTTTCTTAATTTTTTTATCGTTCATGGTTCCAGGTATCATAACTTTTCATCCCCCAGCGGTAATTGCTTCAAATTCTTGGAATGACATTTCTGCACTGCAAAAAAATAAATTTTAAGCAAGTGAAAAATATTTATATCATGACATTAAATCTTGTTTTCCTTACTATAAGAATTACTGACTTATCAAATCATTTGTATTTATGATTATTTAGCTTACTTTAAGAAATCTTGTCAAGTAAATTTCGCTTACCCCATTGGCAGATGTTTTTGCTAAATAAAAGCCAAACAACTCCCATTTAAAGTTTTGCATATGCATTTTTTGCAGTGTGTGCCTTCAAAGATGTTTTTTTTGTATTTACCTTCATAATTTTTCTGTTGATTTTCCAACGATCAGTGCCAACACTATCAGGCCCTCTTTTGCCATTATGTGCAAGAGCAGCGTTTGGGGGTGGCAAGTGGGGCGACTGCCCCAGGCCCCGCGCCTAAGGGGGCCCCGCTTTTGAGGTCCGTGTGTCCCATTCAAGCGAATTTGTCAAGTTATATTCTCCAGTTATATTTTGATAAAGTCCGCGTGTTAGCTTGCAAAAATTTTGCTGAATACTGTAATGAGAAAATCCGGTGTTTGTTAACATTATTTTTATTAAATTCACACGCAAGTTTATACAGTCCACGCATACCGGTAATAGCGTTTGATGTAACTGGCCCCGCGTGGGGTTGGTCAGCCCTAGGCCCCACACACCCCTAAGGCCGCCTCTGACTATGTGCGTAAAATGTATTGTTTGTTTGACTACAGATGATCCTCGAATGCAGTTGGATTTGATCTGACCTAAAACTGGTTTATCTGTCTTGGAGTCCACTGCATGGACAAAAAAATGTTTCGTGGAACAACAATCAAAAAATACTTTTTTTCTTCCCATACAGCCTACATGTTTACACTGCTTTACCTTCTCCGTCTTCAGTTATTGATACCGAATCATGAATTGGTGTAACTGTTCCAAGTTTGCCACTGCCTTTTTCCCTAGAAAGTATTTGATGTATCTGCAAAAATGCAAAAGCACTTACTGTCATCTTATGTCAGTCTGTCTGCCTTCCTGACTACCTGTGTATCCGCATGAACAATTCAGCTCCCAGTGGACCGATGTTCTTGAAAGGTCAAACTTTATCCATATATCTCAAGTGTTATAGTGTTCAAAAAAAGTAACATTTTCTAATTGTCTATCTTAAAACAAAGTAACAATTTTGTGACCTATATTTTTGATTATTTTACTCTTTCAAACAAGCTGGCGAAGAGGATATTTCAACTTGTATATTCTCATCTTTTACACTTCCAATAGTCACTTCCAGCAAAAAAACACAATTTATTGAAATACTAGTACTGTAGTGTCAGACATGCATCAAGAAACACAATATCACATCCGCAGGTTACACAAACCTTTGCAACATCAGTTCACATCTCCTGTTGCTTGAAGTTGTACCAGGAAAGTTAAGTGTAAAAGTAAAAAATACAACCAAGGAAATCAAAAAATCACTTAAATAATCTAGAAATGAATGGAAGAGCAAAGAAGCTCCCTAAAGCTGGCTGAGTATTTATGTTCTACTAAGAACAGCCTCCCAGCTATATTATCTATACATTCTTTGCATTTATATAGCGCTTTTCTCAATACTCAAAGCGCTCAGCAATTGCAGGTTAAGGGTCTTGCTGAAGGGCCCAACAGAGCAAACTCCCTATTGGCATTTACGGGATTCGAACCGGCAACCTTCCGACTGCCAGTGCAGATCCCTAGCATCAGAACCATTCTTATGATCCATTACTTCATTTTACTGGCCACAATGACCTATTTACAACCATTGCAGCCAAACATTTTAGCTTGAGGCTTCAATATAGGTTTTACCTTGTCAACTACTTTCAAAAAATTTTATGCCTAAAAAATATGAAATACAATTATCAATATCAATACCCAACAACTAACAACTGGACTTCTATCAATGCCATTTTTATAGCAGTCAAAACTGGAGTCCATGAAAGCTTTTTCAGCCACTACAAGACTTTTTGGGCTCAATGTTTAACTAGATGATTTTGTAAAATGCTATGAGAAACATGCATTGCATGAACTCCAGTAATGCATGTAATTTTTTTTTTGTTTTTGGCAGTGACTTGTTTTTAGAAAAATATTTAGTAAACAAAATGTTGATATCTGTCTGTTTAATGAAAAAAACAAACAACAATAAAAAATGCTCCAACTAAGTCCATGAATGCAACTGAACGTTATACCATGTGTAGATTTTCTAACTTGTTTCTAATTACCGTGTTGCATAAATTCATGGATAAAATGAAATTTATGAATATTTATTTACAAATAAACTCTACTGTGGCAATCTATGCACTATACAGATAAAACAAAGATATGTTTTTTCACTATACTTTTTAACTTTTTATTATTAAACTATAACTTATTAGAATGTTTACCCATTGCTGCCTCAAGGCAGGAACAAAAAGTATCGATCCAGCAGCAGTGGTCACAAGGCAAGGCCAGTCCTGTCCTCGATGTCAGTCCATCATGGGGCAATCCTTCACACTCAGTCCATTTAGAATCTCAAAGAAACCCTGCAGCATGTTGTTGGGGACAAGTGGGAGTCAGCCAAGGAAACAAATGGCGGGACAACACAAGTTCTGCTGAAGGCCAGTAATGAAACTGAGGTCCAAATATTTCGGGACAGCATTGCTTCCCAATTTGTGTATCATTTTTTTGTTTAAGTTAAAACACAACCGTCTGGTAATTTCCTGAACCTTCCTTACCCATTTCAGGTTTGAGCGTAAACACACAAGTAACCGTCACACTGCTTGTCATTCTGTAGCGAAGTCATTAATGTTTCATTATAAAAGCTGCAGTGTTGTTGCGCCACTTAAGTCTTACACTGGGCCCCAGGCGACAATATATCAGTGAACTGAAAGCATTTTCTAGTTGATTCATCAGGCAGAGTAATGTAGTGTGTAGATCAAAAGCCAAGAGCCAAACGTAAACAGCTAGCAGCCTTGTGCGGCTGAAGGTATGCATGTCTGGAAGTCCTTTCTGCATGTGATGATGGAGCCGACCTGCTTTGCCATCACACTCTTCATTTCTCATGACCCCTTAGCTATTTTTCTAGTTTTCTTTCCTCCTCTCCCTGTATCTCCTCCAGCCTCTGCCCACTTTTCCTTCCTGGCAATGTATTTCTTCCCTGTGCCTCTGAACTCAAATATGCATGTGCAAAAGGAGGCTATTTATACCAGTTTGGTCACTTTATTTTCAGGAGCACATCACAGTTATTTCTTGGAAGAGAAACTTTCCCATAACGTTCTAAAACTACCAGGGCACAGTGTCGTATGGTTGTTTCCTTCCATGATTAGTGCAGTGCTATTGTCTGTGAATATTGATGATAGTTGGCATAAAGTGTGGCTGCTAAAGTCAGACTTACAAAGACCATGTGACCACGATTTATGTGACCACGATTTATGTTTTTGATTTGATAATGTGAATATAATAATTACAAGAGTGTTGGAGCAATGTTTCCTGAGTTACTGTGAATCTTGCATATTACAAGTCATAACAATATACTGCAAACACAGTCATATTTGTGTTAATAGATATTTGAGTGGTTTTGTTCTGCTTCCAAAAAGAGTTTAAACAAGCTGTTAGAGTCCCTGTTACTTATGGAAGATTAATTATACCAAAATTAAATGCAGTCCAATGTGTTAACTACATTGAAATGCAATACATACACAAGTGGGCTATTTAATTTTGGTACGGTTTTATCATGTCATAATCAAAAACATCCACCAAATGACAAATTCATTTTCAGTATGGCACCAATTTTATGGTCAATTTAAAATACAATACAAAAGCGCATTACGTTTTAATTCATGGTCATATATCCTAATTAAAGCAAAGCAGACATATTGCATTTCACTTAGCGGCAGCTCTGTGTATATTGCATTTCGATTTGAGACCACACTTTAACTGTACTAACGCTAAAAGTAATCAATAATCAAACAACATCAAAAGGTGGGGCGAAGGACATCAACAGTTGGGGAAGGATGTGTTCCATTTCTAAACATTTTTGTATTCCAGCAGCGAGCAAGACTTTAGTCAATATGGACTGTGGAGGGGTTAACTGAAATGGCGAAAAGTGTGCTTTAGGCCTCAATCAAAATAAGTTTACTCTCATGTTGTCTAAAGTTGTTTTCTATTTATGTGTTAAATTATGCAGTGCAGTTAAATTTTCGAGGTTGTTAGCAATTTTAACTAAATACTGACTCTAGTGAAACATTTCTTAGCATTACTAAGCTTGGCTTCTTTGTAACTTTTTATTCATACCCTCTGTGATAACCAGATGCTATATAGTTTTTATCTTCTTTCGATACAAGAGAATGAAATTGTCATTTAGGTCATTAGCTTTCACATGTTCAATGAGATGGCAGATTCCCTGCCTTGTTGACTCTCTGCTCACCTTCTTTTCAAGTACAACACACTCGTGATTGGAATGCCTCTTTCCCCAGCTATTGATGCACATTGCCCCACATTTTGATGCTGATTGGTTATTTAGTTTTGGTACGATTGAAGCGTAGTATTGAATTGAAATGCAACATACACAAAGCTTTTGCGAAGCTAAATGCAATATGTCTGCTTTTCTTTTGTTTTAACACATGATCTATGGAAATGAATTACAGTGCAATATGCTCTTGTACTGCATTTTAAGCTGGCATGAAAATTGCCTGCTGTAGTGAAAAGCAATCAGTTATTTGGTTGATATTGTAACGTCCCAGCCAGGTTGAAGGCCATTTGGAGTGACTGTTGGGTCCAATTGAGGGAGGGAGGAGTACAACGCGAAGGACTGACAGTGGGGGTATGATTCACGCGGAAAGGTGGGTTGGTACCTGAGACAGAGGGGACGGGAGGAGGGCTGGAAGGCTTGTTGGAGAAGGGGCTAGAAGGTTGTATTGTGGGGTTACGATGTCAGCGTTTTTCTTTTTCTGTTTTACTTTTCTTTAACGGTAGAATAAAAAGGTGCCAAAATTAAATGGCCCACTTGCAAAAATATTGCATTTCAATGTAGTTAACACATTGGATTGCATTTAATTTTGGCACAGATAATCATCCATCTCTATATATATATAAAATCCAATGTCTTTCTGTCTGTCTGTCTGTCTGATTGTCCACTTTTAATCAGAGAACTACTTAACGGATTTCGATCGGATTTTTTTCTATAATTTGCTTGAACATTCTGGTTGATTTTGTGACTTCTCTCATCGCGCTAAGTATTATAGTTTGCTTGCAGGAGTGATTTATTCGTGTGAATCCGAGACAGAGGCTGCGAGCCAAGGGGAGGGGGAAGCGTGATGTCAGGAATGGGGAGCCTGGCGGGGCCCTCCTCACTCATGTGCCAGCCTCCATTCGAATCACTCTACCTCTGGCCACGTTTTGGAGCAGACCTGCCTCTGCTTAGGTAGTGATGCCTATTTGTTTATTGATTTTTAAAGTTTGTCCTGTTTCACTACTACAGTATGTGGGCGGAGCTGCAGGGGTTGGCTAGTAGTTACTAAGTAAGACACAAAATAAACTTTAACTTGATTGGTTAAGTCAGTGTTGAAAGACTCTAATAAACATAGTGTACACATGCAAAGAGAAAAGCCTTCCAGCTTGAAAAAGAGACACCTATGACCACTTGAAGATTGCATAAGGCAAGTGCTTTTCATTTGCAAAAAGCCCCTTCTTTATTGTTTTTGGAATTGTGATAGATGAAAAGTTTGTCCACTGTAAAAAAGACAATGACATAACTGATAATAAAATCTTCTTTATAATGACTCATTTATTTATTCATATGTGCAGTACAGTGGTGGAGTGGTAGCAATGCAATATGGAGGCTGCAGTTCAAGTTAGTGCCCCTTGCAAGTAGCTTGTCTCCCTGTGTCCGTGTGGGTTTCTTTCAGGTGTTTCCATCTGTAGTCCAAAGACAGGCAAGCTAGATGGCCTCTGATGTGGATGTGCATGTGGCGCCCTGTCCAGCTGTTGTTCCTGCATTGTGCCTGATGATTGCTGGGATGGGCTTCATCTGCCCTATGACCCTGCCCTGGACAGGTGGGTTAAGAAACTGGATATATAGATGGATGTATTCAGATTGACTGGATTAATTTTTGACCAATTTATTCTTATTAATGGAGTAAAGGGAGCTGGAACCTACTCTGGCACCCTAAGGTACTAGACAGGAAGGAACCTTGGAGAAGATGCTTGCAAATCACAAGACCCACTGACACACATGCATGCACTCATTTAGGCCCATAGGTGTGTGATAAAAATTGGACAGACATGGGTGGAACAGACAAATTTCAAAGAGATCATGACCAGACAGAGACTCCAGCCCAGGCTCTTCTGTAAAGCCACTATGGAAATTTGACAGGTCAAAAGGCAATATATCAATACCGAAAGCCCAAAAAAATCATTGGTCAAAAATAAGTAAGTGGTCTTAAGCTGAACAAAGAATATCAAGTAACTGGACCTAAAATGTTAACCAAACAGTTAACAAAACGGGCACTCTTTGAGGTCATTTGAACCATAGCTAATGCACTGTAATTCTGTCACATTTTGGAACTTCCAATCATCATGTGGTGGCGATGTTATCATTGCTAGCAACAATATACCCCTGGCTGTTCAGAAATATATCCTTCAGGGGTCTGTCCTGGGACTTATACTTGTTCTGATTTATATTAATGACTTTATATTTACTTATATAGATTGCATTATAGTTAGTGAACTTGTGAATTTAGTAGAAAATACAAAAGTAGGAGTAATGGCAGACACTGGGGAGGAAGGAAAAAGAATCCAAATGACCTGGACATGCTTCAGAACTGGGTGAACACTTGGAAAATGCAGTTTAATGTAGAAAAGTGCAAAGTGCTTCACGTGGGAAACAGGAATAATAATTACAAATACAACATGGGAGACACTGTCCTACTGGAAACAACCTCTACAAATGATTTAAGGGTTTATGATGACATAACATTTTCATGGTCTAAGCAATGTGCAGAAGCTATTAAAAAGGCAAATAAAATGTTAGGTTATATTGTAAAAACTTGAATAGAAATTGAGGAACTTTGTTCTTAGACTATATAATTCACCAGTGAGACTTGAAGTGGTGCAGGGAAGAGCAGCCAGGTGCAACCCACCACATAAGAATATGTTGAACTCTTACAGAGTCTGAAAATTAAACCTGTTTAGTCTCAAGCAGAGGAGACTGCATGAGGACCCAATCCAGGTCCTCAAACCCTCAAAGGCTTTGATACAGTAGATCCAGCAGAATTCCTTTAGCTTAAGGGTGAATCACTTACTCAAGGACATCAGAGGAAATTAAAGGGAAGTGCATTTAGAAATGAAGCCAGGAAGCACTTCCTTATGCAAAGAGTTATGGGACTCTGGAACAAACCACCAAGACATGTAGTTGAAGCAGAAACCTTGACAGCCTTTAAGAAGTATCTGGATGAGATATTGGGACAGCTTAGCTATTAGCTAAACGAATGGGCTTGATGGACTAAATGGTCTCCTCTCGTTTGTTTGTTTTATGTTATTATATAAAAAGGCATTGAGCTGGACACAAAACAATAAACAAAACAGCAGCATTTAAACATTACAGAATTAATAATATGCAAGCTTTCGAGGCAACTCAAGACATCTTGCTTGAAGAAGGGGCCTGAGTTGCCTTGAAAGCTTGCATATTGTAATCTTTTTAGTTAGCCAATAAAAGGTGTCATTTTGCTTGACTTCTCATTACATCCATAATGGCTAACACCCTGGTACTACACAATTAAAAATAAATATTAATAACTCTCCAAAAAAACTAAATGTAATAAACAAAAAAACATACACAGTTAGAATCGGTGTCCTCTGAAATCTTTAAATTATAACGTCTTGAAGCCCTGAGACAGCAGCACTAACCACTGTGCCACCCACTGACTAAAAAAATATCTTTTGAAGAATTCTCTGAATGTTTCATTCAAATCAAATACTGCATTGCGAAATAAATGTGGTTGCTGAAAATAAAAAATTTCTAACAAAACTTCAAAAAATGCTAATCAGTAAGTTGTTTTTTCTTGCCACTTTCTGGCATATTTATAACAAGTATGTAGAAGAATGTGGTCTTTGCTTTTGTTATCATTTCACATCTCAGTGTTTTCTTCGGCTGCACATAATTGCAGACCTGAGCTAAAGATCAAATAAGGAGACCTGTGTTGTCTTTCATGATCCAGTAAACCAAGGCGGTAAAAGAGACAGGGCTTGGCCTCGCACTTTGTATTGACTAGACACATGGCTGAGGTCATTGCACGACTCCAATTAGCTGCTTTTCCTCCTCGAAGGCCTGACAGCTCTCTGATATCAGCTGTGCGGTATTTTATGGTGGTTGACTGGCTGGAGGACAGGGATCAGAATCCCACTGACTATTTTGAAACTCAAAATAAACAAAAGAGCTGCAGACAAGAAGACACTTTTGGCAGGGATTGTTAAATATTGTTTATGTATGCTTAATGTGCCTTCAACCAAGAAATCTTTAACGATCCTTTAAATTCCCTTTTCTTTTTTTGTTTTAACCCAGGCCTGCACCCACAATATAGGCCATGTTATCATAAAGCATTACCTGCCCTTTGAAGATCTATGAAGTTACAGACTAAATATTCATTTTAAGGGCTGAAGGAAAGCTGAATTATAAGCAGTCTAATAAATGAAGATGATCTGCCTGCAATTTATAATCTTTGTCAAATCTGCAAAGCACCTCTTGACTTCCGTAGTTATGAATTACCAAAAAGTAAAAATAGTAGATGAATTATTATGTAATATTTATGCAATTATTTTGTACTTCAATACACATTATAATTAAAACCTCATCGATCTACATGGAGGTTAATTGGCATGCACAGAACATATGACCTGCTCCTGCTGGTCAACACCTTGATTAACTCAAATAATGGGTGCTACAAAAATCAAGAGGTTCAGTGACCAGAGTGGAGCTGGCAATCCTTTACTTTACTAAATCCTTTAGCTCATATTAGATCCTTTTGTACCAAAGATCTAACCTTATGCTTGAGTTAGAACTCAAGTCCCTGCTGCTTTCTAGGTCAAAGACACAAAAGGACTTGGTGAGGAACTTGAGCCAATCCTTCAAGTCCTTCCACAGAGAGCCAAGTTGGTCTAGTTGTATCATTGACATGGTACCACCTTTTACCCCCCCAATTTTACAATCTTGTTTCATTCACATTTGTGTTATACTGTGGAGAGTAGGGGATGCCTGTGAGCAAACAAAATAGGAGGGTTTAATAACAAAAGAAGGGACAATAACAACAAGAGATGACAACAATTACAACAAATAACAAACACCTAATGCCTTCAAGGCCTAGACCCCTATTTTTGCACACCATCCTCAAAAATCACATTCTACAAAACTGTGGTCTTCTTTCTACCAAATCGTTAGTTGAGCCATCGCCTCCAGCTACCTGGCAACTCCAAGTTCACCTGCTCAAGAGGATAGGAAGGCCTTATAACCCATGGCCCACAATTACTTCTGGGTATTCTTCAGTAAGTACTTCCAGGGATCCTGATGGTAACACAGACCCTATCACATTTCCCTCACCATGGAGGTATACTGTTGAGGGCTAGACAGGCTGTTCTCCCCAATGTATTTGTTGGGCTACAGTACACTGGTCTCTATTGGATCAAGGAAAAGAAATTGAATCAATAGAATTTAAACTAACATTTCATATTACCCAAGTTTATGATGGTAGTGCTTCCTGCTAATTGCAACTGGTTGTTCCCCCGAGTCCTTCAAAATATCCTGTTGGCTCATTTTGTGTTAATTTTTTTTTTCTTCTGGTTTTGCTGTGCCCTTAATTTAAGACTTATTCAGATTTGCCTAAGCCAATCTAGCAATGAATTTGTTGTCCATTTATTTGTAGTACCATCACACAAATGAGCAATTAGCTAATCAAACAAATTGAATGGACCAAATGGTCTCTTTTTGTCTATAAACTTTCTTTCATTTTTAAGTTTGACTCAACACCCTAAAGATTCCACAGCATACAGCAGCTCAGAAGTGTTCAGCAGATCTTCAACATGACCCTTCCCGGTTGCTCGGTGCCACTTCATATTTTTTGCTTGCCGTGACACCATTTCGATTTTATCGTGGCTGTTGCAGACATCATGTGGAACAGTCGCTGGAATGGGTTATGTTTCTTCTAAGAGCATGGATTTCTAAAGATTGCTCCACAGATGCAATCAAAATTTTACAACTCAGCGCTACGAGTTTGACAACATCCAATGCAAAAGGAATGCTATTTAAAAGAGTAGACTATATGACAGTTTGCATAGTCTTTTGTTTTTGGTTTCTTTTTCACTGATTATAGATTAGATTAGATTAACTTTACTAATACCATATGAGCAAGCTGTGATTCATTTTGCGTAAAAATTTATCTAGAAATTTGGCTTTGTTTCCTAGTTTCTGATATTACATGTGAAAGGACAAAAAAATAGAGGAGCCCTCAAAAAAAAGTTGGGGGACCAATGTGAAAGTCCAAACAAAAGAACTAAAACAGGCACTAGGTGGTGCAAGAACAGAAAACAGTCATACACACTGTCTGAATAGCCTACTCGGCTTCTCTGTTTGTGTGGCTCTTTTGAGAAGGTCAAGTTTGGGGACATCTGACATGCACAATTTCTTCTTCCAACCTGATGCCATTCCTTCCAGAGCCGTACATACTTATAGAGCGGGACCAGAAAGGGCAGAGTTTCGTGGTGGAACACAGTTGTCTTCACTGGGCAGCTTCTTGGCACTGCAGGGGAAGAAGGAGATGATGCAGTTACCGTGGGCACCACCTTTCATCCGGGAGTGGTATTGCAAGTGTCACCAGAGTCTGGTGGGGGATCCTCATGAATCCATGTGTGACAGCAGCATCAGCTTTTAGTACAGTTAAGATTCACAGATTCCATCCCCTGATCCCCTTTCTTCAAATAACTGTGGTTTGCAAATATAAAAATCCACTCGTGTCAAAATTTTCAGGTATTCTTTATAATTGTGAGGTGAAGGTTTCAAATGGGGAAAAAACCCACACTCTCTTAGAGAAAAAAGTAATATAATTTTAAAATGAATTATTTCGACTAGAAAAAATAATAAGTTACACATACAATTGCTTTAAATATATACTGTAATTACTACTTACAAAACATAGTCACTTTTCTTTCTCTTATAATCACGTGAGGGTGTTTCACAGTGGAATGACTAACAGATGTCTGCTAACAAAGACTTTCCACTATTATTTCTTGTCATTTGAGTGATGTCCTGGTGGAACTTCTCCATGTTCATCAGAGTTCACTCCCATGTCCTCTTTTACTGTTTGCTTACCTGTTAACCTGGACGACTCAAAAATCAACCCGACTTTGCATATTGATGTAAAAACAATCTAAATAACAACTTTCTCTCTTCTAGACGATATAAAGATATCTTTCTAAACTTCAAAATATTTATTGCAGGGTATTTTAAAGAATAAGAAGGCAGAAAAACACTGATTGAGAGCAAAAAATGCATAGCAAATATTTGATTTTGGGTTGTTTCTATCTCAAATAACATTAAGAATGAGGAAGACCACCATTTAATTAAATATACTTCAAATGAGATTCTCAACATGAATAATATTTATGCCCAAAAACAAAGCACAATTTATTTAAAAAAAATTAACACATTTTTTCAAAACTGCATTTTTCTTTGAATCCGTTATCTCATGGAAATGGTTTGTGTTAGAGAAATTCCAATTTTGTTAATCGATTCAGCACACCTAAATCTATAAAGTATTTTGATTTTGTTGTGTTGGGAGGATTTTGGTGCAGAACAGTGAAATGTGATGTGGCCTGTCCTGTTGCAAGCAGGACAATCACAAGTCCACTTCATTTTAAGAAATCAATGTGAGCTTCTGTAGCTGGCTTACTGACTAGTGATGAGCAAAACAGGCCAGTTTCAATTTCCATAAAGTTTCATAAAACTGATATTAAAATGTATTTTGCAGGTTCACAATTGTGAAACATGAAACTCACTAAAGAGTTGTTTGGGCAGAAAATAAGGAATATTGCTTCCCTAAACCTCTATCAAACCTCTGTGTTTGTGTGTGTTCTTTTCTGCAGCTGCATAAAGCAGGTAATCCGTACCGCACCAGTTAAACCAAATCTATGTATGCCTCTCATTCACATCACTGCAGAGGAATGCAGTAAGCTTTTTTAAATATAGAATATTATTGTATATTTGCCACACAACGACACACTAAAACATCATCATGCATATTCTCATCTGCAGAACTACCTGTAACTACAAGGAAAATTCCCCATCCCCCATTATCTAGCACACTTCCAGTGATGTGATTTTTTTTTCTGGAGATTTTTATTTGAACACTAAATGCCAGGTAGACACATGTGGAATTAATGCATAAATCACTTCCAGGGAGAAACCATCAGCTTTTCTTAGTGTATAAATGGCACAAATGTCTCTTGAAACAAAACAAAATTAATGTTGTAAATTTTTGGGGGGAGGGGGGATAAAACACTGAGTTTCACTGCAAATTAAATTTCATACGAATTGTTTCGCTCATCACCAGTACTGACTAAAAAAGCACTTACCCACAATGCTAAATTATGCCACAATCTCAGCCAATCTTTTTTTTCTTTTTAATGAACAAACATGTGCTGGCTCCAAAACACAATAAGTATCTCCTCCATTTGCAGTTCAAAACACTAGATTTTATTCTTTTGTTGGAGTTGCTATTGTTCTTCACTGTTTCTGGGCATTTTATACACTGTACCTCTGGCTGAATGTTCATTGGCTATCAACCCTTGCACAATCAAGAGCCCACCTCTACAACTGGCAGAGCATCATGACTGAGCTACTGGGTTGTCAGACTACACATCTGAAGGTCATGGGTACTTAATGTAACTCTCCATAATTTACTGAGATTTTCTTAGGATTGGCCCAAAACAATTGGAAAAGTCCATTAGTGAGATGTCAGCTTAATAACTGTCAGGTATTTTTGATCGTGACATTAGCACAACAAAAGGAATAACAAATTGTTAACTTGTTCTTTTATTGTTTTCTGAAACCTTCTTATTTCAAGGCAGGGTTACAAAAGTCAAGCCTAGCAGCGGCAATGTGTGTAGAGCAGGAGACAACCTACCATAAGACATTAATGTAACTGTTTACAAAAAATATTGATAAGCTCTATTCCAGATTTAACCCTATTCACAGCATGTTTGTGGGAACAACAACATTATTTCTCCAAGTATCTCTTCTCTAAACCTGACATTTTCTTATGGTGTTATGGAAAGCCAGAGTCTATCCAAGCTGTAGTAAGCAGTAGTCAGATACCAAACTGAAACAGCATCTCAGTCAGTCACAGGGCACACTCACTCATACTCAGCCATGTATTGTAAAATGGCCATCTGTGAATTGTGAGAAAGCCTATGACAGTCGCACATGAGAAGAATGTGCAAATAATACCCAGAAAACATGTGGCGGTCATGAACTAAATTTATGCTCCTGGAGCTGTGACATAGAAACATGCTTCAGTGATATGTTGAACAAAAAATCCATTTTATTTACTTGTTTTTTTTATCAACTGTTTACAGTAAATCAAATCATTGGGGGCAGCATGGTAGCACGGTAGCCTCACACAACCCACATCCTCAGTTTCAATAACATCCTCTGTCACTGTCTCTGTGGATGCATGAATTGTCGATTCTAATTTGGAAGTATGAAATACATTTGTAGTACATCAGAGTCTGTAGGTTGAGAAACAATCTCCTTACAGGTCTTCAGACAGGTTCTTTATTAAATACAGTATACACCAAATACCAGTGTTGTCTGCAGCAAAGTTAAGATGATATCTGGGTGAGTCACCTCTGAAACTAGCAAATAAAAATTGGGAGTGTACTCACCTCAACTTTCTTGTATACTGAGATAGCGGAAAAGGTCATCAGAACCACTTCCAGTTGCAGAATATTTCTCAAATATCGTATCCTTTTGTTTCTCATCATAACTAACTGATATATTAATTCACAATCATTTATCCCTATTTATAATTAAATTTTATATTAAAATTATATTTTCCCTCTTAGGGTGGTTGAAAACAGTGGTGGAATTTTTTCATGATTACATATGCATTACTTAGATTATGTGCAAAGTAAAAACAGTTATAGTCACCTAAAAACAAAGAAAAAGTGTTACTATTATATAATATTTGTTGCAGTAAATTGCTGTAGGTAAATCTGCATTTAACTACATTTAATTATGATAATGATGGCGGAAATTAAAAAAAATCATAAAATTAAATGTATTGCCAGGAACACGATGGGGACGTAGCAGCTTATTTCTCCCATTACATTATATTTACATGGCATGTTCAATGTTTATACATTACTGTTAAACTAATGATGTATAAATTAAAATAAAATTAGCAATGGTTATTGAAAGAATATGCATTATATTGAATACAGTTTTTAAAATTGTGTACATATTTATATTTCCATGATACAAAAAATTCGGATGGTTGTTTAAATAAAATACTACTTCCGGTTGAGTAATTGTTCTCAAATTTAATATCTGTTTGCTTTTTTATCATTATAAATATCTGTATAAAATTTGAATCATCTATCTATAATTATAACCGTAGTTTGCTTGAAAATTCGTGAATGTATTAAAGTAAAAGTTAAAGTATTACTTCTGGTTGCCAGAAGTTGCCCAAAAGTTGATAAGATTCCTTATTTTTGATATAAAGCAGGTGTACAAAATCTCAGTGACCAAGGTCAAAATGAGTTATCATGTTTACACATAGACACATATAATTTCAAAAATGGTATTTTCGGACTCATGAAGGTCTAAAACGTTAAGAATCTCGGGGTCAGATTTTTTCACAATTCCTATACTTTCTGTATACTATGTATACAAGAAAGTAAAAAGAAAAGGTTAAAATGGGCCATCAGCCACCCCAACCCGACAGACAGACATGGGACACAAGTTCAGCATATACATTTTTTATTTTTCTTTCTTTTACCGTGGGAAACACCTTCCCTTGTTTCCCACGTGTACAGCACAGTCACAGCTCAAGTACAGTCCAGCACCAAACACTCTTCCTTCTCTTTTCCTCTCATTCTTCACCTCCAATCCTCCTGATAAGCTTTGTTTTCTCCCACCCGACTCTGGCTCCCAGAGTAGTGGCTGCTGGCTCCTTTTATAGGGCACCTGGAAGTGCTCCATGTGCTCGTTGACCTAGTTCTAGTGTGGTGGAAGTGCTGCAATTAAGGGCTCAGCAGCAGCTGCAGCACCTCCTGGAGGTGCCCACAGAACCCAACTGGGCTACACCAGACTCCAGCTCCCATGGAGCCCTGCAAGAGTCTGAGGCACCGCTGCAACCCGGGGGTGCTGTCACCTAGTGCTCCGGGGGAGGTAATGCTCTGGATTTGCTCTGTCCCCCGATTCTTCCAGCGTAGAGGTGTTCCGGCCAGGGCCACTATAGATAGTGCTTTATTGGTATCCAGGGCAAATTTGGCTTTTTCTAGAAGCTGTTTAAATAAATAAATATATGTATATGAATATTTATTTATTTAAAAACACACACAAAATGTGGTCTAAATACACATCAGAATTACTAAAAAGGAAGAAGATTTAAAAAGAAAGAAAACTTCTGTATTGACAAAAGTTTAATGGTAATTTGGTAAAAAAAAAAGATACAATTTCTATCAAAAACATGAAAATAACTGACTGTGTACAAATGTTTGGCTAGTAATGATAAATGTGGCAACAATTGTTAGCAGCCATTCTTCCTGGTCCTGGCCGGCTCCATATCTCCATATCTCAACCCCTGTTCTGTGTTATTGTCACCTAAATGATTGTTGCTTTTTTATTCTCTGTTTTCAGGTTAGTATGACCAACTGTCTAAACATTGGAGAGCAGCAGATCCAAAGGCCATCCTGGAAGTGGTTTCACAGATGCAATCACTAAATGCCTCTTACAGGACACCCAGGAGAGGATGGAGTCTTAATTCCAGAGTCTAGCCTGCCTCCTCAGTAAACCACGACCTCCAGAAAGATGGAAATAATCAGCAGCCATCATCCATTTTGAAAGTCTTCCCTAAAGACCTATTCATCCTGACGAGGGACAAGTCATTTAAATGGAAGGGTGTGACCCGAGGTTCTGAATTTAACCCTGTCTGCAAAGAAAATAACAAAATGCAGAAGTTGCTTCAGGTACAGAGCTCCAGAGTTATTTTGCCTATGGTGGATAACTGAAGAGTATATGTTACTAGGCTTAAAGTGTTTAGTAGAAACTTCTGTGATGGCTGCAATACTTCAGGGCTACTTTGCTGATGGTGAATAACAAAGTCAGGACTTAAAAGCTGTACCACAAGAAAACAAGGAACATTTCTGTCTTGGCTTGTAGATCCATTCAATGATGACGAGGAGCTCTAGGGCTGCCATCTCTTCAGCCCTGAACTTCCGCTAGAACTACAGTAAGTCGGCTTACACCTGGCATTCTTTATGCTATGCTATATGCCGCCAGGAGGGATTTGTAGCCTGGGTGCCATAACTGCAAGAAAAGCATTGCAGTCTGAACATAAAGATAGTGCTGGCTACAAAACAAGCATCTGTCTACTCTGAGGTTTGGATGCACAATAGCACGTAATGTGAGCTGTTTAGACTCGGCCTTCTATCTTGCTGTTCACAGCAGTACAATTCATATCTGAAACAATTTATATAGCATCTTTGTAACTTGAAAAGGTATTCAATGGCATTCAGCTGCCAGATGTTTTAAGCAGCACATAACGTGCCCAGTAGAGTAGACAAGGACAAAGCAGAGTGTGTCGTGAGCCCACTAAGATTATGATTTGGACTTCCTCTGACTGGAAATGTCACAGACCTTGTATCAGTCGCAGACCTGTACCCAAGGCTTTCTAAGAAGCATTTACAGCTGAAGTTTTACACAGTATCAGCTCACCCGGACTTGGCTGTGCGGCTAGTTAATATTTCAAAATGTGTGCTATAAATTGCTTTCTTCAACAGAGGCCTTTCCTGCACAAATGTGAAATGGATATCCTCCCCGGGGGCCAAAGGTATTTTAATATGGCTACAGACACAATGATGGCCTTCCTTCAAGCCCCTTTAGATTTCCAGTAACAAGGTCAATCCAGAAGTCAGTGTTCAGCAGGAGGCGTGTTCAGTTACTGCAAACTAATCTGAGCGGCTAATTGTGCCGATGACACCTGCAGACTCTCAGGAATGTCGGCTCATGAGGGGTTCGGCAGGAAAAAAATGGAGAGCCCAGAAAGGGGAAGCAAGCAAAATACATTGTGTCAGGAAAAGGTTAAGAAGCCTGACTTGTTTGTAGCATTGAAACAAGACAAGAGCTGCTGACATCATAATAGCACACTTTGATCTCTGATCTGAATCCAGAATATTTTCGACACGCTATGACACACTTCAATCCACAAGTGTCCATCTGCATCTTTACAACTGGCGACGATTAGATCCATCACTGGAACTTAACTATGTGTGCGTGTGCGCAGAGAACAGTCACTTGTTGACAGGTATGTTCAGCGCTGAGCCCAAGTACACAGTCTTTCCATAAAAATTAGAGCAACTTTATGTTTTTTAACAGGGACAGTTGCCCATATCATCATAACCTTTTCCAACCAGGGAAATCCAATTTAGGGATCTGGGTGACCACAGCCTATCCTGACAGTACTGGGTGTGAGCTGGAAACACCCCGGGTGAGGGTGCCAGTCTATCACAAAGCCCATTTAGTCAATTCAGGCAAGTCACAAACCTTCTAGAGCAGGGGCTTCTCTACCTGCAGCTTTCCTGTCAGACAAGCGCCTGAAACTTACTGACACACAATCATAAAAAATTTGCATTGGTCATCTCTGCCACGTGCTTATTTTTAGGGGATGTTTAATGCTGTATTATATGTAAAGTCTTGTAATCTTCTTGTAATTTGTGTGTCAGTCAAATAGGTTTATTAAAACGTTTTATAATGCATCATGAGTGCTTCTACTTGAGTATTCTTCCCTTACACTCCATGAGCAGAAAAGTAATGGTGGGCACTTTGGAACTGAGGCTTGCAAAAGAAGCAGTGTGTACAGCAGGGAGTGTGACCTCTACGAACGCACCAGGCTCAGAGAGGAGTATCACATTGTGGAAGAGTCACTCCTCTTATAGTCAAGCCTCAGAGCCGCAAGTCCAAGCATGACACAAATAATAATGACACTTTAGTTTAAGTAATGTAAAAATGCATCCATTACCTATTTACTTTTATGCAACAAGACCTTAACAAAGGTCTTCATAACACTTACATAGCATCCAGTAAAGAGGTTATTCATCTGTGCAACATGGTCTACTAAAATAACTTCACTTCGGAATGGTCAGAGGTGGCTAAAGTGGCACATATGTCTCTTGACATTGACTTCAGTATAAGACCTGTGAATCTTTAGAGTTCATAAGTAATTTTACCAGCATATCAAATGCCTCACTCCACTTGAGATGAATAACAACTTTACTCATGCTTTATAAACGTAATTAAGATCAAAAGAAACCATTGCTTAGGTCTTGTTGCATAAGAGTAATGATTAATAGAGCATTTTTGTGGCACCCAAACCAAAGTGTTACCCAAATAATAATTATATATAAAATTGCTTGTACTAAAGGAACATTCAGCACAATCCCCTGTCAGAAAATCAACTGACCGAGATGAGCGCAGCAGTTACCTGAGGTGCTCTGGCTGTTGAGCTCACCAGATGTTGTTGGAGCCTGCAGAAGCCTGAAAGGCAAAAAATTAAGGTGGCCTGCAATTCAGAAGTCCCATGGTTGAGCAACTCAGCAGCTGTGGTGCTACAGCATGTCTGGAGGGCCGTTGGTTGTTGGGTCTCAAATAGCAGAGTGTGGGAGAGCACTTTGTATAAGAGTCAGGTAATAATGTTTTGGTACAAGAAACCAATCGGGGTCTAACTAGGAGATTCACTAAGCCCTTTCTTGAACTCTTTGCATCCTGCCCAAGCCCAAGTAATACTTTCCCACAGACTTAATATAGCACAATAACAAAAACAAAGGCAAGAATGCATAATAAAACAAAAGGGCAAGTAATGGAACACAGTGGTAATAATAGTAATAACTACAAATAAAATTATATATACAGTTAGGTCCATAAATATTTGGACAGAGACAACTTTTTTCTGATTTTGGTTCTGTATATTACCACAATGCATTTTAAATGAAACAACTCAGATGCAGTTGAAGTGCAGACTTTCAGCTTTAATTCAGTGGGGTGAACAAAACGATTGCATAAAAATGTGAGGCAACTAAAGCATTTTTTTAATACAATTCCTTCATTTCAGGGGCTCAAAAGTAATTGGACAAATTAAATAACTGGAAATAAAATGTTTGCTGGCAATGACAGCCTGAAGTCTTGAACTCATGGACATCACCAGATGCTGGGTTTCCTCCTTTTTTAATGCTCTGCCAGGCCTTTACTGCAGCGGTTTTCAGTTGCTGTTTGTTTGTGGGCCTTGCTGTTTGAAGTTTAGTCTTCAACAAGTGAAATGCATGCTCAATTGGGTTAAGATCAGGTGACTGACTTGGCCATTCAAGAATTTTCCACTTCTTTGCTTTATTAAACTCCTGGGTTGCTTTGGCTCTGTGTTTTGGGTCATTGTCCATCTGTATCATGAAACGCCGCCCAATCAATTTGACTGCATTTAGCTGGATTTGAGCAGACAGTATGTCTCTGAACACCTTAGAATTCATTCGGCTGCTTCTGTCCTGTGTCACATCATCAATAAACACTAGTGTCCCAGTGCCACTGGCAGCCATGCACGCCCAAGCCATCACACTGCCTCCACCGTGTTTTACAGATGATGTGGTATGCTTTAGATCAGGGGTAGTCAACCTTTTTATACCTACTGCCCACTTTTGTATCTCTGTTAGTAGTAAAATTTTCTAACTGCCCACCGGTTCCACAGTAATGGTGATTTATAAAGTAGGGAAGTAACTTCCATCCATCCATCCATTTTCCAACCCGCTGAATCCGAACACAGGGTCACGGGGGTCTGCTGGAGCCAATCCCAGCCAACACAGGGCACAAGGCAGGAACCAATCCCGGGCAGGGTGCCAACCCACCGCAGGGGAAGTAACTTTACTTTATAAAATTTATAAAGCAGAGTTACAGCAAGTTAAAGCATATAATAATAATTACTTACCAAGTACTTTATGTCGGATGTTCGCTAAGTTTGGCAGAATAAATCTTTATAAAACAACTTACTATAGTTAAATCTATCTTTTTATTTATACTTTGCATACATAGAAATTACATTAATTATTTGAATTATTAGTGGGATCCCTGAGGCTGATGCTGGGAAACTAAATATTGAATATCCGGTTCAATTTTTGTGAGGAACAAACGAAGATCTCGCCTTTCGGAAATATTCAGGCGGTTTCTTTCTTTGGTCATAATATGATTAACAGCACTAAATCCTGATTCCACAAGATATGAGGTAGGGAAAGGTATCAATAAACTGAATACCATTTTCCACATATTTGGATATAAGACCGGCATTTTTTTTTATTTTGCCATAGGTTTTCATATCCACCACTGTCGAATTTATGTTTACTTTCTTCATCATATCTAATTTCTAACAGTTCTTCTTGGCATGTTGTATCAGCCTCTTCAATATTTGCGGTAAAAGGATTTGTTCATCCAGTCATATACCTTCAATTTCAAAATATCTTCAAATCGTTTTTCCATGTCCAATTTAAGTTCGTTGAGGTGGCTACTGAATCTGTCAATATCCTCTGGAGTTACATCATCTTTTATAGATGATAATTGAGGAAACTAATGAAATTCTCTCTTCAGTAGATTATGACGAAGTAGTTCAAGTTTGTCAATAAATAATAGCACAATACTTTGGCAACCTATAAGAGTTTTATTAGCCCCTTGAAGCTGCAAATTGACATTGTTAAATCTCTTGAAAATATCTGCCAAGTAAAAGGCATCATTCTTTACTGTTTTTAACTGTTGACACAGATTGGTCTCATTATTACTTTCAAAAAATTGTATGACACTATCATATAATGCTACAAATCTAGCCAATGATGTACCCTTTGACAGCCACCGAACTTCTGTGTGCAAAAGTAACTTAATAAAATCTTCATTATTGTCCTGGCAAAGCTGCCGAAACATTCTATCATTCTTTGCATTGGATTTGATCTTGTTTACGGCTCGAATTATTATAGTTAATGATGAATGGAGACTTGTACTTAGATGTTTTCCTACAAGATGTTGTCTGTGCACCACACAATGTACACATTAAACATTTGGCACTTCCTGCTTCAAATAAGCAACAAATCCACGGTAGCAGCCTACCATTGATGGTACTCCATCAGTAGCGCATGCAACAATATTATTCAAAGCAATATTATTTTTTGTAAATTATGTTCTCACAGTATTAAATATAGATAATCCTTTTGTATCTGTGATGAGATTTATTGCGAATAGCATTTCTTCTCGTAATATATTGTTTTCATCAAAATAGCGTACATATGCCATCAATAAAGCATCATTATCTGCAATGGTAGATTCGTCCAATTGCATGGAAAATGAAGAGTTTTGGAGAATACTTATAAGTTTGTTTTCAACATTAACTGCCATTTCATCAATTCGTCGCTTTACTGTGCTATCGCTTAGGGGCAACGTTTTTAAAATTTGAGGTATATCCTGATGCATTACTGTTGAGATAAATTCTTTTATAGAGGGTATTATTACAGTTTCTCCAATATTATAGCTTTTACCACTTTTTTGCAATTAATTGTGAAATGCGATAAGTGGCAATTAATCCATCTTCGTTCGTTGTATGTTGTTTCTTAAATGATGCAACGATAGTTGAACGATTTTGAAATTTTTTATATATTTCCTGAAAATATTCAATGGGCTTGTCCTTGTCATTTGGATGCTTTGTAGAAAGATGTTCTCGCAATCGACTTGGCTTCATTGCCTCATTGGATAATGTTTTATGGCACAATAAACACATTGGATGTTGTTTATTTGCAACAGATTCTATGAAACCCATCTTCAGATACTCTGGTGAATAGCCACGTGCGTATTTCTTTTTTTGAGACATGGGCTCACGATATTTCACAATATTTTGTTTGAAGCTGTAAGCACGTGCTTGCTCTCAGAAATCTAACTACGTACTGACTTTAGTTTCGATTACGTAACGATTTAGCTTCAGTTACGTAACGTGAACAAAACTTAAGCGCTTGAAGTCTGTTGCGTGGTCACGACTTTTGGAAGGCTGCGCATTTCTCCGATCCGGTATGCGAGATGTCCTTCTCGTCTCCTGGCGTTGGTAAGGCAGAATCAGGTGTTCCGGTCGCTGGACAGCACAGCGTACGTTGGACGTGGATGGTCAGGCAAGGCGCTGGCTATCATGATCCCGCGAGGTTTTCGTCAGACCGTAATGTTGAAAGATATGTGGATCCAACAACAGCCATTGGGAGTCAGGGTCGGGATGTAGTAATCGTAGCTCCTCGTACGTTGAAATGATGAATGTGTTGGCAGAGTAACAAATGCTGGGTACCTCTAAGTTCAGGATTGCCGGACGTTACAAGTGTCGTGGTTGAGCGAGAGTATGTTGAGACAAGACTAAGTTAGTGAGTATCCGTGGTTGTGCGTTTTATAAAATTTTATGTAGCGGGTGTTGGCCAATGGCATCACTTCTTTGCGATCGGGGCGAAGTAGCGAGACATCGGCTAGTTTTGGCAGTCCAAGGGGGGGTTCCTAGAATGTCATATTATTACCCTAAAATCTGGGAATCGAGACGAAAATATGAGTTAATTGGTGTCTCCATTTTCCGGCAGTTTCTGTCATAGAAAGAAGCGTCGAACCATGGAGTTCTTTGTCTACGGGGTAATAAAACGATGAACTGCTAGTTTTTAGGTGACAATAGTATGTAATCGCAGCGCCGTTTGGTTGCTCCAATACCGCCCACCATGAAAGCTGGAACGCCCACTAGTGGGCGGTAGAGAGCAGGTTGACCACCACTGCTTTAGATAATGAGCTGTTCCACGCCTTCTCCATACTTTTTTCTTGCCTTCATTCTGGTAGAGGTTGATCTTGGTTTCATCTGTCCAAAGAATGTTTTTCCAGAACTGTGCTGGCTTTTTTTAGATGTTCTTTAGCAAAGTCCAACCTAGCCTTTCTATTCTTGAGGCTTATGAGTGGCTTGCACCTTGCAGTGCACCCACTGTATTTACTTTCATGCAGTCTTCTCTTTATGGTAGACTTGGATATCGATACACCTACCCCCTGGAGAGTGTTGTTCACTTGGTTGGCTGTTGTGAAGGGGTTTCTCTTCACCATGGAAATGATTCTGTGATCATCCACCACTGTTGTCTTCCGTGGACGTCCAGTTCTTTTTGCGTTGCTGAGTTCACCAGTGCTTGCTTTCTTTCTCAGGATGTACCAAACTGTAGATTTTGCCACTCGTAATATTTTAGCAATTTCTCGGATGGGTTTTTTCTGCTTTCGCAGCTTAAGGATGGCTTCTTTCACCTGCATGGAGAGCTCCTTTGACCGCATGTTGTCTGTTCATAGCAAAATCTTCCACATGCAAGTACCACACCTCAAATCAACTCCAGGTCTTTTATCTGCTTAATTGATAATGACATAACGACGGACTTGCCCACACCTGCCCATGAAATAGCCTTTGAGTCAATTGTCCAATTACTTTTGAGCCCCTGAAATGAAGGGATTGTGTTAAAAAATGCTTTAGTTGCCTCACATTTTTATGCAATCGTTTTGTTCACCCCACTGAATTAAAGCTGAAAGTCTGCACTTCAACTGCATCTGAGTTGTTCCATTTAAAATTCATTGTGGTAATGTACAGAACCAAAATTAGAAAAATGTTGTCTCTGTCTAAATATTTATGGACCTAACTGTATAGTATATGAAAAAATATGTCATAAGTAGGCTATTTCTATGACTTCAAATCACATTAAATACATAAACGACAGTGATGCACTGAGTGTTATTGACTTTCACCATAGCCTACAAGAGGTGACGGCAATTGAATGGCAGTGCATTCTAAATTCACGTCAAAAAATGAAAAACACAGTGAGCTGCATTTAAAATAAGTGCTAGCAGTATTCAGTTTGCTGCCACTTGCCATATTTGCTGACACTGATACAGGCAACCACCATTACATGCCGGCATACTTTCTATACAATTTGCTGAATTGAGGTATGTTTTCAGGCAATCTGTGTTCAGAAGTTTGTTGTGTCATCACTAACAGTCTCCTGTCTATAAAGAATGTATCTCCTCTTGACAGCATCAGAAGGCTAACTAATATAAATACAGCATTTGTTATTTAGAAAAAGTTAACATTTTTATTTAAGAAATCTGTTCAAGTAAATTGTAGAGGGTATTTTTACTTATTAATAAAACAAACTGTTTTTTCTTCTGCTCTGCTAAAGTGTTGCTCTTGTCTTGCACCAAGGCTGGCTGGGATAGGCTCCAGTTTCTCCACAAACCTACCCTGGAAATTAGAAGAAGATGGATGGCCTTTTTCTTACTAATTCTAAACAGGTATTCTAGTTTCCTTCTATCCAGTGCTCTTCTCTGTATAGCCTAACATTTAGTGTTGCCTCCAAGGTGCACCCCACTTAGCTTGCTGTCAACTAGATTTGCACCCGTCATTAAATAAAGATTGATAACCAGTGTCTTAGACCAACAGTGTTGCATCAGGGTGGCATCATGCTTAAGGAGGGACTATACTTTGGGAAATAAGTTATTTAAAAGTTATCATTGGTCAGGTTATGACCAAGTTGTGAATTTGTGGGAATGGTGGTTACTGGAACCCTCTCGTATGTGTGCCTGCATGAATTTTCCAAGAAGAAGGGGAATAATTAGAAGCTTTCAGCAATTCTCATGGAGTCAGACAAAGTCTGCCCCAGGAATACTGAAAAAAATACAGAAATAGGAGAGACAAACTTCAGAACAGATTATGTCACACAGCTAAAATGGTAGCCCCTTTTCCACCATTTTTCGATCCTGCTTAATTCATTCCAGGGGCACAGGTGAGAGGGGACAGTATATCCCATTAGCATCAGGCATAAGGCAGGAATCTACAATAAAACTACAAATCACTCCATCGTAGGGCACACTCATAAATACCGCCAATAACAGATCACGAAAGCACTATGCTTAAAGAGGGTTAGAGTAAGAGTTGCCAATTACTCTTAAACACTCATCTCTGTGACGTGAGGTACAGACGGTGCTGAACAGCAGCAATTTAGAATAGGAATGGAATCAGAAGATGGACCACAGTTAAAAGAATAAGCTGAGGTCGTGACCGGGAGATCACTAATAAACAAGCTGATTAAAAATCTATGTAGAGGAATTGTAAAGGAGGGGTCGAAAGTCAAAAAGGGAATACTTTGAAAGAGCTAATCCATAAGACATTAATAGTAGTCAAAAGTCAGAAAAGAATTTGTCATCAGGAAATAAACTATTAATAATAATAATAATGGATACTTAGAGTTTGGGGATATATCCGCAAACTTGGACAACCAGGAAGTGTACGACATGGACCTTTACAAAGTCACAGAAATGACGTCACGTGTCATACACTCCTGGTCATCTCGCCTAGCGAAAGCTTGGCAACAAGGAACAAAACCAAGAAGGTTTTGAGAGAAAACACAATTCATTTTTAACTCCCTTACGGGTATCCCGTACGTACGTGAAAATATATCATACATTTGTGAAAGTATGCCGCACATATGTGAGAACATCTCACATGTATATGAAAGTATCCCATAAGTACAGGATAGGGGTTACCCCATAAGCTTTTTCATTCTTCAGTTCAGAGCTTCTGTACCTTACAAATGTGTTTAAACAAAAAAATAAATGTGACCCTTACACCAATGGTCTCTAAGACCTCCAAAGCAATTTTACATAACTTTAGAGACAAAGGGATGATTAACAGAAGCGAGAACATGAGACGTGGGAGGAATCCAGCAGTACTCAAAGAAAATCCACATAGATCAGAGACCAAATTCCTGTATCTGTGACTCAGCAGCACTGATGGATGTGCCAGTCAGTCCCTTCCACTTTAAATGAAATGTTTGAGTAAACAGCCCAGTCATGGTGAAAAATTTCTTGCTATTAGCAGTGATGCCACAGTGCTGGCACCATGAAAGGAGCAACTGGAGTAAATCCAGTGAGCGTAAAGTTGGAAGGAATGGCTGGCAGCTCATTGGCAGAAGGGAAAAAATATTGTGAACAGGTGCCTTAAAAAAAAAACACCCAGAACATAGAGATAGCTACCCTGACAGCAGGAGAGGTCCTGCATGTGCATGTGTAAGTGCACAGAGTTTACTAGAAGGTGATGCACCCTGTATGTGTGCTCGGTGCCACCAAACAGAAAGAGGTAGGGGCACCAAGTTAGCTCAGAACAACAGCAGACAAGTAACTCAGGGGCACACTTGGCTTTCCGCTTGGTAAAATTAATAACACAGAGAGATATCAAGAAGTTGGATACCACAGGAAGAAGAAAGGAGTTCCTCCTTATAAGTGTTGTTTCCTGGGAGGTGAGCTGAGAACAGTTAATTCTCTGGGGTGTTAGGATATTTTGAGCATCTAAAAAGAGTTCAAGCCTGGTTTGTCGATGGTAAATGTATGGCTGCACTTGACTCCACAAGTGATTTCTGGGGTAGTCCCAAACCTGACAGGGTGTTCAAGGCTTCCTCAGAGGCATTTGGGTGAATAGTTAAGAGCAAAGGCTTAACTGTAAGGAAGAAGAGGCTAGACATGAAAAAAGAAAGATGATGAGAGAGATGGGAATTGAAAAAGAAGTGATTGGTCGTAATTTTGAGGTGGGCAAGTGGACAAGCCCACCGCACTTGTGAAAAACAGAATATCAAGCCCTGTATTTTCAGACCCAGCAAGATTTTGCCTTGTAATATGTTTAACTGGCATTTTGCCTCCTTGGCATCATTCTGGATGTGGGGTGGGGGAATCACATCTGAAACTAATATCATCCACCAAAGGCCAATTCTTCATTCAAAATTGGAATTCATTCAAGGGCAAAACAGAGTTACTTTGTCACTGTGTAAATTTTTTCTGTGCACATTTGTCACCATGTGCTTGTTATGATTAGCAGAGTTATGGACCAGAAGATCATTCTTGGATACCTGCAAGTGATGAGTTATCTCACTTCCATGCCAAGCACCCTAAATAAGCATGATGGGCATGTATGGGGACCTTGTCCTAGAAGAGTGGCTCTGTTATGATTAAGGATCTTTTTTAATTTTTTTGTATCTTTTCTGGACAGATTTTAAATAAGTATGTGTTTAATTAGGGGTTTTCACTTAAAGGAATCTAAAAACAACATAATTCTTTCATTTTATGGTGAAATGAAAAAGGAGAAAATATTTATTGTCTTGCTACAACACCATATTTGTTTTATGATAGATGGCACAAGTTTTGCAACGATTGCATTGGCCATTATTATAACGATCCATTCCAAAGCCACTTCAGAATTCATGTGTCATCACTGGAAAGACCATATAAAAAGTCAAACATGCATCCATTTTGTATATGAGTTTTAAATAATAACAATGCTGATGTATGAATCTAATTCTTGTTAAAATGCATATATACCATAATGGCAAATGTTTGTGAAGAAATAACTTTGACTTGAAAAATACCAAAACTTATCCTTTAAATTGTTGAGGTGAGTTTACAACTTATTTAATAGTTGCAACACAGTGCCATCTGCTGGTAATGAGGGGTAGTGCCCCACTTGCACGTAATGTAGGAACGCCACCGGTCAGTGCAGGAGATGACAAGATAACATGTGCACCCTCTGAACGATCATTTGAAATGAAAAATAACAGCTATCAGGATGATAACAGGTATTCTGGTAACATTTTTAAAGTCTGTCAGTGACACTGTAGTAACATTGCCAACGAGTTTGCGGAAAGTTTGTGGTTAGTGGTTTGCAAAGTATGAGGTGGCCTGCATTTTTTTTTATTTGACATGCAGAAAACTAATAATATAGCTGATATGATCTGACTGGTTATGTGGAGCATCCATTTTGTTGTTAGAAATTATTGTAGGCTTTAGCAGTGTTAATTTGAGTGAAACATAGGTTTCCTTTCCGATACCAGGAATATAGCCGAGAAATCAAAGTTATAACAGAATTCATTACACATATAAGCCACTGAACACAAACACAAAACTCTCCTATGCATGCATCCCATACCGTATTACTTTTGGGAGGATCTGGTTACCTTACATGTGGTGTTACTTTACATGTCTTTTTAATTCAAAACTCTTTTTTTGCATATGGAAAGGCAATCTTGTACATAGACAATAAAATTTTAGAGGCTCTGTGCAAACTACATGATAGGTTATAAGCGAGTTTTCTTATGCATATATATGATGTATATTCATTTTTCAGACACATTCACTAAATACAAAATGGGCCACCCACACACCTGCCACCAGGGTTTCAACAGCAGTGAACCTGATATGTTTACAGTTCATGTGGAAACCTTGTGAAGGAGAGAGCTCCTGAAGTCAGACTGCAATCCATATAAAAGGATTCCATGCATGTTTGTCAATATTATGTTGGACTGGGGCCTTTTTTTCCCTCTTCACTGGTTTCTGATAGTTTATGTATCACAGATGCAGTTTTGAAAGAAGCCATTGTACCTTTTCCACTTAATAACTGGAAATCCTGTTAAAAAAGGATTACATTAATTGCATAGTTCCAGGAGTTGGAAGCAGGAAAAGCCCAGCATTATTCCTTTGTGTTAACTGGGCAAATGTTAACGATACCATAAAGTAACACAGAGCTCTCAAAAGAAATTTAGCTGCATTTTTGTAGCAGGTGATCATGGGATTTTGTGTTAGTCTAAAAAACAGATACTTGCTCTGCACTGATCCAAATATTGAAAATTCTTCTTCAATAGTTGTAACTTTTGGATTGAGATCAGTAATTATTCCTCGACTGAGCCATTTGTTACAAAATATAAAGTTAAAATTGTGTGCTGTATTATAAATATTTAGCTTATGCCATTTTTCACCTAATCTTGGGTGGGTTTCGTAAGGAAAAGAAGGTCAAAGATCATATAGTGAGCATGGCACCTGGAGGCACCATACGAGACTTGGCAGGCATTCTAGGTGTCTTGTAAGTAAGAAATAAAAAAGAAGTGAAGGTTAAACCTGGGAGATCGACGTCCATAATGCCCCAAATGTACACTTTAAAAGCAACCAAAAAAAAATCCCATAAAATTAAGAATCTTTCATGTATTCGTTTGGCCAATACAAATTTAAGATCCTTACTAAGATAATCATAGATGTACTAGAATAAGCACCAGTGTTGTCATTTCTAAAGTTGACAGAGTATACCTTATGAAGAGTCGATTAAAATACATAAAACCTTACAGGCAACTGAAGACTAATTCACTTAATTATGTCTGCAGGACTAGCTAATAGTCGACTTCAATTAACCTACCTAATCATTGTTGAGTGAGGGTTTAAATCAATCTTTATCCTCTTCTATTTTACAGTTTTAAATTCTGTAGTAGATTTGTGAAGTGTCATCTCTGTTCAGAATCAGAAACTGAGCTCCACCAACAGTGTCCATTAGCTCTATTTGTGGTGTGCACATTGTTATGATCAGACATTGTTATTATTTTTTTTAACAGTTCCTTGGCCTTTAAAAATCATCTATATACAGTTCCTGGGGTTTTAATTAAGGAACCTGTTAGTAATATTTAATATTTAGTATCCCCAGTTGTTTTTATCAGTGTTAATTAAGATCCGCATTCTTCTGCTGTTATGATTTTATTTTGTTCTTTATTCTCTTATCCTTCTCTTAGAAATTTTCTGCCTTCTAATTGCCCCTTAGGAGGGCTTGTCTATGAGGATTCCAAATATTTGTTTTGGTTTTTTTTTGGTATAAAAACGTACTTAACATTGTTGAAGATATTTTGTACCATTCTAACATTACTACCGCTTTGTGCACCTGTCATCAAGTCGTGGCTTTGGGGTTGCTGGGGGCGTGGTCTCAGAGTTTGCAACCGGTCGTCAGTTACTGATAGGTTAAAAGATTGAGAGTGGCGGCCAGTGGGAGGCCCAGACCCCTCATGGACCCCGTGATCATCAGAGGTGACTGTGTGCAGATGGTGCAGACCTATAAATATCTGGGAGTGCAGCTGGATGATAAATTAGACTGGACTGCCAATACTGATGCTCTGTGCAAGAAAGGACAGAGCCGGTTATACTTCCTTAGAAGGCTGGCGTCCTTCAACATCTGCAATAAGATGCTGCAGATGTTCTATCAGACGGTTGTGGTGAGCGCCCTCTTCTACAGGGTGGTGTGCTGGGGAGGCAGCATAAAGAAGAAGGACGCCTCACGCCTGGACAAACTGGTGAGGAAGGCAGGCTCTATTGTTGGCATGGAGCTGGACAATTTAACATCTGTGGCAGAGCGACGGGCGCTCAACAGGCTCCTATCAATTATGGAGAATTCACTGCATCCAATAAATAGTATCATCTCCAGACAGAAGAGCAGCTTCAGCGACAGACTGCTGTCACTGTCCTGTTCCACTGACAGATTGAGGAGATCGTTCCTCCCCCAAACTATGCAACTCTTCAATTCCACCCGGTTGAGTAAACGTTAACATTTAACATTATACAGAATTATTGTCTGATTTTTACCTGCATTATTATCAATCTTTAATTTAATATTGTTTATTGTATCAGTATGCTGCTGCTGGAGAATGTGAATTTCCCCTTGGGATTAAGAAAGTATCTATCTATCTATCTATCTATCTATCTATCTATCTATCTATCTATCTATCTATCTATCTATCTATCTATCTATCTATCTATCTATCTATCTATCTATCTATCTATCTATCTATCTATCTATCTATCTGAGTTTGTGGATAACCTTCTAAAAGACTAGTGTGCTTCTTTTCTTTTGCTCAGGCATACAACTTTTTTGAAACTTTTGTTAATAACAATTCTTTACAATTATATAGCACTTTTCTCACCACACATAAGTACTTTACATAGTGAGTCAGGAGCCACTTCAGCCACCACCACTGTGCAGCATCCACTTGGACGATGCAACAGCAGCCATTTTTGTGCCAGTACACTCCATACACATTAGCTGTTAGGTGATGAAGGGATGAGAGAAAGCTAGCCAATTAGAGACAGGGGATGATTAGGAGACCTAGAATGACTAGGCCATGGTGGGCAGCTTGGCAAGGACAATGACATACACTCTACTCTTTACGAAGAGCATGCCCAGGGATCTTTTATGACTACAGAGAGTCAGGATCTCAGTTTTACATATCATCCAAAGGACGACGCCATTTTTACAGCATAGTATCCCCCATCACTGCACTGGGGCTTTGGTATCTTCATTCAGACCACAGGGTCTGCTTTTGCTGGCCTGACCAACACCTCTTTCAACAGCAACCCAAGCTTTTCCTGGTTGGTCTTCCAGTCAAGTACTGGCCAGAGCTTCAAGTAGATTACCTGTTTCTGAAATGCATGTGGTATGGCTGCTGGCTTTTTTGACTGCAGGTTTCAGGTTTTTTTTTTCTGGCTTGTTGAAAGTTCAGTTTGACCTTTGGTTTCAATCAATGAATTTATTTTTGACTATATCTCATTTTCTGGTCTACTTCACTCAAAAAAATGCTGTCTCTCCATTGTAGTCAGCATAGAAACTTGGATCACTACAATATAAAACATGTTTTCTGTGATGTTCACGATTTACAGGGTGAAGTAAGGGACCTATGCACTCTAATGAAAGAATTTAAGTCTAATCTGTGCAATGATGTTTGATGTTAAAGTTTTGCTAGTGAAAGAAGTGAAAAAATAAAGGTGAAAATGGAAAGTACAAGCAAGATAAAGACTTTGTTAACAATTATAAAAAAGAATAGAAATAAACTAAACATTTTGCTTACTTGAGAGCTGGTGGAATGAGCCATAATAGTCTCTGTCACTACTGATTCCCATATTAGTCAATGCAGAGGAAATATCGGTGTTAATACATTTAGGAGCTCCAGAGAAATTCATCAGTTCTGACTGAACAAAATTTCATTGAAATTGTCACACACATGCGAGTAGGAGGCAGCTAGAGGGCTTGAGTAATAGTAATTCTACACCAGACCAGGGGTCGGCGGAGTGTGCTGACTGTCTCTCTCAGTTCCTTGCAGACCATTCTTGGGAAATCCTGCCGGGTTCCGGCGCCCCTGGTAACGGCACTTCCAGTGCCGTGCCCCCGGAAATGTCACTTCCGTTCATGGCGCGTGTGATGACATCAATTCCGGTCTTGAAGATGGCACTTCCGGATCCGGCATCAATGACGTCACTTCCTCCACCGGCCTTTAAAATCACCATTTCACCTCCACCTATTCAGTTCTGTTTTGGACTCTGTACTTTGAACAACTGTGTTAAAACTTCAACCTTTTGCAGCCTGGTCATATTATACGGGTGGCTGCCCCAAACCTTTATAATGTCTGTTGGTCATTTTTCTGACAAAATATAAACCTAAAATAATGTTAATTGATGGAAAGGTTCTGGATTTCTTGATTTTATCACTTCTCCTATACTGATACAAGTAGGGCTTTGCATGTGGAGAAAAAATCTACTTTCTTCATTATTCATTCTCCCTTCCCTCAGATAATTTTGGATCCAAAGACACAACCCTGCTATTAACTGGAGATTAAAAAGCGTCATGCTGTGGAGTTCTTTCTGTAAAGAATGTCCACCTTAATAAAAGGACAAGTGTCTGCCTGTGAGTCCATCTGTTTGGTATGTCTCTCTCATTCCATAAGATGGTGCCTTACAAACATCTATAGTAATAAAATGCACTGAATGCATCACTCACAGGGCGCATCACAAATATGGACACTGCTTTTACAAATCCCATAACAAATGGCATATGCATTGCATGCTGCACTGCAAACATTAATACTGAGGTCTACGTTGATTACATAGATTTTTAGCACAACTAGTTGCTTGTATGTAATGTCACTCCTGACCTACCTCCATAACTTACATCCAGAATTTAGTTCTTTGGAGTTTTTTTTAGGAAAATTAAACATTTACAAAATCTAGTACCACTTTTATGGGGAAAACCACCTTTTTGTTAAGCTAGAAAATGCCAGTTTCGTGTGCAAAAGGTCTTGTTTCTTGGTTATGAAATTGCAGGGAATGGGCTGGCAATGGATGAATTTAAAATCTACCTCAATTTTAGATTGGAAATAACCTGAGAGTGAGAAACAGGCGCAATGATTTGTTAGTTTTACAATGTCAGAAAAAGCTTCATTGGTCCACAAACGCTAAAAAAAATTTATTTACTAAAGCACCCATATTAAGAAATCCAGATCCTAACTTACCATTCGTTCTATGTAAAAGTGAATGCATCAAGAATTGGGATGGGGTGCATTGCTGCAGAAATTTCCAGATTCCTGGTTAAATCCATCCTTGTGCATTCTTTGCATAGAAATGAACTCTGTGGAGCAAAATTATGATGTTGGTGATCGAAACTTTTAGCAATCAAACTAACTTTGGAGGAGTAGAGGTATTGGCTTCTTTTCCATTTATGATTTACACTGATCATAAAAGAGTTCAGTATATGAAGGACACAAAAAGATTAAACACTTTTCGAGGGAGGTGGGCTCTGTTTTTAGCTGTTGTGACTTTCCAATTTCTTATCATCTAAGAAATAAAAATAGGAAAGCAGATGCCCATTGGAGTCAGCATAGCCTCCAATCTGGAATTGTTTTTTTTGATGGGTGCTCTGCCATTTCTAGGCTTGACAACAGGAAGTGTGCGACAACCTAAAGGTCAGTGTTTTACATTTCCTAGTCATCTGAGAGTGATGTTCACAATCAAATAAGCATTAGTTTCTTTCTTATTGTTATTTTTTAAGTTACTGGTTAAGACTACTTCATATGGATCCACCTTAATGCTCTCCAGTAGCTCACTTTTAGTTATTAGTACTTGAACCTCATCCCACAGTATTTGGTGGCTTCTGTTGCCAGAAGACTAAGTTTTAGATGAACTACATAAACAAATTGTGAGCTGTTACAGACAGGCAGGTTTTGCAGGAATTAGATAAACCAAACAATCTTGAATGACTGATAAAAGATTATAGAGTAAAAATCCACGATGACTGTTCTGATTTTTATTATACATTATTGCTTCAACACTCATTCTCTAACTTTTTAGTAATGTTTAGTGCTTCTGGTAACTGTATTGGAAAGTTTGCAGTGATCTACTACAAGGTGAATTGCATTTTCCAGGAATTTGCTGTGTTTTAAATATCTGGCAAGTCTTTTGAAATACAATATAATTTCCGTAATTTTTTTGTTAATTTGATATTCATTGCCTGTAATTTATAATAAATGTTTTATCCAGTAAAAGTGTAACTTATTGATTAATTTAGTTACAGTAAAAAACAGATTACAAGGTCAAACTATTTTCAGAAACATAAATGTATTGTATTCCGCATGTGAGGAATCAGAACTAATGTGCAAAATGGGATTATCAAGAAATTTCTAAAAATACTGAAATAGGCATTCTCATAACTAGAAGTCTCATCTGTCCTCTCATGTCTAAATGAAAATCAGGTCAACTGCTATAGTTATGTGCTGAATGCTCACTGTGAGAAAATGGGCCGTGACAGGGTCTTGTTTTTTTTTTCATAATCTTCAGAGATTACATTTCATTTGAAAGAGAAAAATGGTGGATATACACATAGAAATGCATGGATACTAACAGTGTCAGACAATAGGTGAAGCAATGTAAAGATGGAAACACAGACATTGTCGATCAGCCCAATAGTGCTCCACCCTGAATTGCTGCTCCTGAAAGGAATAAAGACAGAAAAAAAAAAACAAATGACAAAAGAACTCACCGGAAAGAAATGTTGCATGACAGTCAGAGAAGTTAAGCTGTCCAAGTAGCCAAGCATGAAGAGAATCTTCAGACTTGTGGTGCAAAAATGGATTAACTGAGATGGCAAATAAATAAAGTGATGGAGATCTGCTTTCCAACTAGTCATTTTCTATTAATGTCTTTATTTAATCATAAAATTAACATGCTCATTGATTTTGATATATCACACACATTTACAGAAATGAGGAAATGTGGGCACTTTTTCAACTGGAGTTGTCATTGTTTTGTTATGTTCACTGTTGTGAATTCCAGACTTTTTACATTTTTCTCACTAGTTTTCTGGACTAATTTCCACATTTCTGAATATGCAGATTTCAAATATTTAATTGTTTTTGTTATGAATTCACATCGTTTTTATTTTACTGCACTGCCATTTTAAGTACTGGTACAACTGTGAATTGCTCAGCGACAAACACCCAGAAGTTAAATCTTGTAACTTTATGGCAACAGTTTTTAAATCCACATTCCACATTTGAATAATCAATTTGAAATTAAAAGTGTTTCAGGTTATGGATATTTTGAAGACATTACAACTGTTTTCTGAGTTTAATTTTGATACAATTGGGGTTTAGAAATCTGCTTGACTTGATTTTCTTGTTTCTATTACACCTGTTTCATGATCTTCATTTCATCTTCTGACTTGCTACTATTCCACTCTAGTAGCCTGCCGTTTCAACCTCTTGGCAGAACGGCCAGGGTAAATGAGGCCTAACCTAAAATGTGCCTATTGTACTTGGCCAATAGACTTAAACGTTGAAATTCCTTTGCTAGTTCTTAACTTACAGGGTATAATATAAGCATGTCCATATTGAACATTTTTCAGACTTGTCCATCATATAGTCATCAAGTAGTTTCAGCAGCAACAAGCAAGACGCTACCCACCAAATCAACACATAATGAGATGGAAAGATAGAGACATCCATTGTAGTAGTTCAGCCCAACAACAGGTTCATTTATTAAACAGCAACAAATCGCCTGTCCATTAACCAGGAAGCTTAAAATCAGTAGTCACAGTGGCCAATAGCAATCACCTCATAAAATATTAAGTGCTCATTTGGAACTAAATAAGGATACTCTTGGTTTGTCCCCCATTTTGAATGACTGGGATCTCTGGTTGCTCTTCCCACTGTCATGCTCTCTCCCTGCAATCCACCAAAAAACATCCTAATCATTTACATGGGATTCTTATTTATTCTGCCCTCTGAAAGTCTCTACCTGCATTTTTGGATGTTCCCAGTCTTGTTGAAAGTAACATGGACTTTTCCAAGACTTGTTTTATGCAGCACTCCATGCACTCCATGACGAGTTGCAGTCATTCAATCAGGCATCCAGTCCCATCAGTGTTCAGGGCAATCAGCTGGCTGCTACTATACTATAACATTTCTGTGAGACAATATTGTAATGTAATATCTCAAATAGTCTTCTTTTTAATGTACTGTGTTAATTTTAGTGAGGTGATGCTAGAATCATGTCAGCTGGAGCAGAAACAGTGAGGTCTGTCACTGCAGGAATGCAGTCAGACTTAATTTTTTTTTTTTAGTTTTGATGCAGCTTTTATCAATCATTTCTTAACCTCATGAAATGTAACTAATTTAAAGGAGATTTTCCTCTATAGTACAAAGACAGTATAATAATAAATTATCTTTTGGTATTATAAGTTGTACACTTATTACTTTGTGATATCAAGCTCTTTAAGTGACATACAACCACCATTGTTTATTTATTAACTAACTTTCCCCCGCAGCTCTGCCCACATAGTAGTGAAACATGATAAAATTTAAAAATCAATAAAAAAATGTAATTCTGGCCAAGCAGAAGGTACGTCAAATGTTGCCACTGCATCTGATCATGTTCAGTTCTGACAGGAGAGCGCCTCCCACGTGGGGAAAAAAGCACATAGCCATGATATCTCTGGCAAAGCAGTTACCCTCTAAAACACATGAAGCTCTGATCTCTCTCTCAAAAATGTGAAACGTTACTCCTTAACAATCTGTAGCTAGGTATTGCTAGCTAAGCGGAGGTAAGGTACACTGCAACACGTGGCAAGAGGTACAGCGACTCGAACAGAAGCTGGCATGTGAGTGAGGATGGTCCTGTCTCCCCCTCCCCTCTGCCCCATTAAGTAGTTCTCTCGTGAAAAGCAGACAGACATTGGATTAATATATATATATCACTCTGTGTCAAGACTCTTCACAAACCATAGCTTTGTTTTCTGGCTTTGATTGTCACTAACTTTTTTTGGGTTTTCACGATGGGTAATTTGACTAACTTTTAGTATTTTGATTTGTTGCCTGTCCTGTGACTAGATCTTTGTTAGTTTGTAAAGGCAAAACAATTGTATTTTCATCTCATTGTCTAATTTTTCCACCTTTGAAAATTGTGCTGTCTCATACAAAACCTTTGCACATGATGTTGCCAGGATTGTCTCCGTTCTCTAGTGACCCTTACTTAGATTTAGTATATTTGAGAAAGTCATGTTGTGTTTAATCCAACAAATCATTTTTCTGGTAAAAATTTTTTTCATATTTACTGCTAAAGAACACATAAAATGCAATCCCTTTCACAATAATTTCACTTTCATTAGCAATGTGCTTTATGTAACTGAATATGCATTGCTAAAAAAAATGAATGTAGATACTTTTATTAGAAATATGATCAGGGCGTTCTACAGTCTACAATTTTTGTAGAACTGTCCCAGCGGGATCAGCAGCTCAAAAGCATATTTGGGATGACTCATTGTAAATTTGATAGAGCAGTTCAACAGCAAGTGTTTTGTTTCCAACACATTTTTTTCAGATTTTATAGTGACAGAAAAACAACTCACCTTCAGAGTTATATGCCTGGTGCACACAAAAGAAGTCCCTGTAATCATCTAAGAATGTGCAAGCTTCATGGTTCAGATCAACTGAAGAGTCTCCAGTGGTCTGTGCAATAGGAAAGATGCTGGGTTATGAAGAAGGGATATTGTTTTCCAGAATATTATTTTTTAAAGTATATCATCAATCACTCAACCCATGAATTCTCTTCCATAATAAATGCATCACCTTAACAGTTCCTCATGGCACTTGGGTCCCAAGTTCAAATAAGGTCTTCAGAATCTTCTCTATGTGTGTTCTCGTTGTATTCACATGAGTTTCCTGCAGTTATATTGAACCTGCCACTAAGCTGCATGGTGAGTGTTTATGTGTGACCTGCAGAAGGTTAACATTCCATCAGTAGTTCACAGGTACTCAGTGACAGCACAGGATTTTTTTTTCTGGTTAAATAAATGCATAATAAATTAGCATATTTTATAATTTACATATTAGCTTTACAGTGAAAGTCAGAAACCGAGCATATGGTGAGAAATACCCATGTGACAAGTTTCAAGTATGTGGCTTGAAAAACAAGGCTATGAATAAAGAACAAACAAACAGAGATTGAGCTTTATACAAAGAGTGTAGAGATACACTTCATCGATCCATTTGTGCTTCTGATATGGATATTCCAGTTAGAACTATGATTGCCAAGATGCAGCAGCAGTAAATGGAAATTTTCTTGAACACATCAACTAAATTAAAGTGGAAATACAGTTAGGGTGACATTTGAAAACTGTTTATATGTCCTCAATGTTTGAAATAGGGTTTTACATTAAGGCATCTGCTGACAGAATGAATAAGCAGACCACAGTTGAAAGAATCTGATCAACATCTGGATAAATCTTGCCGTCAAAACCAAAAACTGACCAGGGAACTTCAAACAAGTATCTTAGGCAACCAAATACAAAAATAAGCAAAGGAAGGCCTTAATGGAAATTAGACAGCCAGCATATCGATGATGGAGACCAAAGCAAAAGGCCTACCTGTTTATTTTTAAAAGTCTTTCATTTGTGATGCTGATTAGTGCTTCTTGTTGTTTGCTGTACACAAGCAAGCTGTGTGGTTGTAAGTGATGCACAATTTGGAAGCTTTTGTTTTTACACAAGCCACTGCGTCAATCGAAACAGAACAGAAAACAATTAAAATATAGTTTATGTTGTATTATACACAGTAATATACAGGACCACCATCCAAAGACATGCTGGTGAGGTGGATTGGCGATTCTAAATTGGCCCTAGTGTGTGCTTGGTGTGTGGGTGTATTTGTGTGTGTCCTGCGGTGGGTTGGCACCCTGCCCAGGATTGGTTCCTGCCTTGTGCCCTGTGTTGGCTGGGATTGGCTCCAGCAGACCCCCGTGACCCTGTGTTTGGATTCTGCGGTTTAGACAATGGATGGATGGATAGCTTGCCTAACATAACAAGTTAAGGGTAGTGTAGCTGGGTTCTGATTGTGCCATTTTGGCAAAACTGTTTTTTGTTTCTTTTTTTTTTGAGCCTGCCTTACTTCTTCTCAGTCTTTCTTGTATTGTTGAATATATTTTTAAGAGATTAAAGAACATTTGATTATTTTTTTTACTTTTTGATATTTGCTTGCTTAAAGCATCTGCTCTGATTTTCAGGCCTTGGCAGGTCTAAATTCAGCTTTTTGAGATGTTGGTGAGGCCAACTCTGGGTAGCCATTACTGAGTAAAGGGTTAGTCTGGAAATCAAAACAAACATGTATATGAAATTTATAAAATTAATGTTATGGTGCTTATGAAAAGTAAATTGTGAAAACACAGTGTGAAGGATACCACACAAGGACTGGCAACCTGGCCTGAGCTGTACTGAAAACCTTACCCTGACTGGGCACACATAGTGTGCAAGGAGAGAGGAAGACAGCTTGCACAGGACAATGTCTCCCGCAGAACATTAGATGGCAGTTCCCCTGGGTTGCAGCATCACCACAGATTCCCATAGGGGATGATGGGAATTGGAGTTCATTGGCTCAGCCTGCGTTGGGTTCCATGAGTGCCACCAGGGAGCACTGATGGGACTAGTGAGCCTTGCTGTGTAAGGCTTCAACTTCATCTGGAAGTGCTTCTGAACCACAGTTTTGGGACACCAGAAGTGATTTTGGGTGATACATAAAAGGAGGAGCCCTGCTTTGATCTTGAAGCCAGAGTCAGGAGGAGGACAGAGCTTGCTGTGAGGAAAGGAGGAGAAGGAGAGAAAGAGATGACAGAAAGTGCTTGTCATGAAAATAGTGGCTATGTTGTAGGGAACAATTACCGGTGTAAGATTAACACAAATTGGGGCCCATCCCTGATACATGAGTTGTAAGCCTTGAGTCAATCTCATGCACAAGCCTACTGTCTTTCACTTCGGGCCATTTTGGAATTGCCAATTAACTAAACCTGAACATCCACAAAATGTGAGAGAAAACTGAAAAATACAGGAAAACAATATGTGTGCTGAAATTCAGTAAGATGTAAAGTGAAAACATTCTAACACTGTGGTGCCACACAATTAATAAAAGTAATGGGGAGTGTCAATCAGCACAAGTACAGCATGAGTAACATGGCTGTGTATATCTGTAATATTTTAATTATGAAGAGCAAGAAACCAAAATTATGCAATGGGGCATTTATTTAATTGCTTTTTGGTCCCAATGTCACCCCATTCAGGGAATAGGATTCTTACCACGTCCCATTACTATTCCCATATTTCATTGACTGCTACTTCTCCAGATCCAACTGACCTGCCTCCTGGGGTATGTACAGTATATTAAAGGTTACCAAAATACCTGGAGTTGAGCAGCTTCAGGGAGAGATGGGATGTCTTAAGAGGTAAAGAACTGACATCTTGCACTTACAAATTAAGTGTCTATGTTGGGATTTTCTATCTAGAACTAAAAGCCAACTGCACTAATAGTAAAGAGTAAAAAATCAGTTTCCTAAAAACTGCAGAGCACCCAACGCCAAAATCATTTAATCAAAACACAGTTAAATGAGCAAACTCTATTAAGGTAACAAAAAATTATTATGTCATTTATTACTTGTAATGTTACCTGTAATACAATAAATTAAAAAAATATTTGATATCTCTTGCCCTATGTTTATCTTCATTGCATTTCTTCATCATGTTCCTGTAAACCTGGAGGCATCATTCAGGCTTCCTGTCTGCTTTTATACTCCCCATCTTGGAAGCTGACTCTCAGCATGCCTCCGATGCCATTACTGCTCCTCATTTGTCTAACACTCACATTTCCTCGATTACATCACCAAGGCAAAACTGACCAATTACACCAAAGCTAGACTGATCAATCAAGTTGTTCAGAGGGACTGGACACCTAAACACAAATGTAGGTGTTTTAATACAGCAGATTATTATTATTATTATTATATGATACATTATGGCATAACAAAAGGAGAATCCAACCATCAGGAAAAGCACTATTTGGATGACCTGCACTGGCATCCAGTGGCACACAATTGTAGGGTTTCCACATTATAGATGATGGGATATCATCACCTCTGTTAGTAGGTGCCTGCATGAGATGGCCTTGTTAAATGAAAAGTGTCTTCTTGGGTCATAGTTTGAATTTGCATAATACCTATGGTGCCATGTGAACACCCTGTCCAAATTTTAATGAAGACTTGATGAGAAGAGTTGCTCTATGTCAACCAAAGAATGGTTAAAGAATGAAGTGTTTGGACTCTGTTCTTAACAACTAGATCTCCCTGGCATACAAGACCACTATCTTAGCAAGTGGGAGCATCAAGAAAGGGTTCATAACATCTTAACGTTACAAAGAAATATCCATAATTTAACAACCATTTTGATTTCACGCAGGCGCATTAAGATGAGATTTTTTTCCCTTATCTTATTATGCTTCATAGGTCATAGGGTCAAGATAATCACGTGTACAGATTACAGTGAATTCTTACTTGCTTGTGCTAATCAACATACAACACGTCGCCACTCTCCCGCACCGTACTTATTGAATATAACAATCTTACCTTAGAAATTCTGTCTTTCTAATCTGAAATACGTACCTGACCTCAAAGTTCGAAAGACAGCACAACTTCAGTTTCTCTTGTAAATCAGAGTTAAGGCTAAAATTAAATTAAAAAAAGATATGCTTTTAATTTGTCGATTAAAGTATATGCACACATTATGAACACTATGATTTATTGTTAAATGCATCACTCCTCATGATTAACTGCTTAAAAGTCATTACAAGGTCATAAAACTCTTTTTAATATCTGCAATTGATAAATCAATATAATATTACATTGAGAAAAATGTTTTTAGTTACATCAGTGAATTATTGTAATGACATTGTGTGGATAACTACCAGAAATTATCAGTTGTGTTGCGACTTAAAATGGCAAACCAAAAATACCTAAGAAGGTTTATTTCTCTTTTCTAAAGAGTTGATGTGGATTTGCACCATTTTTGACTCAGGAGTTCTCAGATTTATGTGGCTATCTCTGGGGAGAAGAAAAAAAAAAGTGGAAAAAATGTATAACTGATTTTGTGAGCATGAATGATGCTTCTGAATGAACTGCACATCATCTGAGATGGTTAATGAGCCTAAATCAACACTGTCCTGAGTCACTCATGTTTAAATATCCCCAAATGCATTCAGGTTTTCCTAACTTATTTAATTCTTATTAACTCTAATGCATAGATGTTACCAAATGAGAACAGAATTTGAAAAATCTTTAGCAGACATGGACAGTTATCATGGATATGTGCTTGCTGGAATGGGATCTGCTTTTCACAGAAATTCTATTAAATAAAAGTGAAACCCCTAGCCAGATAGCATAAAAATGTCTATTTATGTCAAATGCACATATCTTTGCTGTGAATCTTAAATCTGCCATGGATTACCGCTCATAAAAGCTAAGTAGTTGACATGTCTCTGGCATTCCAGAAGCAGCCACACTTATCACTGTTTACTTGTGAGCTGCCTAAGCTACTGCTTTGTTTTTGTTTTTCTTTTTTTTTTCTTCAGCTTTCATAAAACTTTCACTTACTTTATCATCTCACTTTAGGATTTTCCATGAATAAATGAGTCCAGAATGGACTTTCATGTTGTGTCACTGGGCACACCATCTTCTACCACTCAAAAAAATATTTAAATAGATGATAACATATAAAATGAAAAAGCAGTGTCCTTAAACAGCACCACATGCAGCATCCTACAAGCTCCACACTTTCTGACCTTGTTATTATCTGGACACACACATGATAGTGGCAGAAACTATAAAATGAAATAAATATTACCATTACAGGTTGGACTCATACAGTGTAATTTCTTATATGTTTCATTTTCTGATACCATCTTATTCATTAGCAACTATGAAAAGCCAGAAGTACAGTTCAACATGATGTAACTGCAACTGAACAACGTCGCAGAAGTCATCGGCAAAGCTCGAGCAGGGATACTGGCACATCTTACAAGGTGTACAAACATTGTCTCAGACTCCTGCTGAGGTTGTAGAAGATCCTTAGAGTCATCTGGAGGAAGGGTAAAATTCTGAATCAGAGGAGAGTTGTGGAAGGTGTTTGGATCCCAAAAGAAGAGAACTCCCACCAGACAGATCACTTCTGCATCATCTTCCTGTTGTCAGCTGAGGTAAAAATCTTGTTCAGCACCGTCTCCAAACAGAATCTACACCAATGTTGACTCAACCCCCTACTTTGATAAATCTGTGCAGAAGGATGGTGTTACTGGGGTGCCAGGGCACCTGGAACACACCAGTGTGGTGATGTGGCTTATCAGGGAAGCAAGAGAGAGCAAGGAAAACTTAGAAGTGCTGTGGTTAGACTTAGCAAATGCATATGGTTGTATGCCACACAAGCTAGAGCAGCTCACACTAACAAAACATGTTCCCAGCAGAGTCAGGGACCTCATTTCTGATTAATACATTTTCAGAATGAAAGTCTAATCAAGCTACATCAAGCTGGCAGAAGACAAAAATTGGCATCATCACAGGATGCACCATCTTTTTGACCTTGGTCTCTCTTGCCATGAACATGCAAGCCAGAATGTAGAGGGCCCAAGATGAAGTTTGCTTAACGTCAGCCATCCAATAGGAGCATTTATGGAATGAGAGAGTGTCACCGCAGAATCTGTACCATGCTGTTGATGGATCCTGCAAGGCTTGGAAAAGTTAATGTAGTGGGCACAGATCCAGTACAAGCCATATGGGTCAAGATCAAGGAAACCAAAAGTGTCAGACAATTGTAGATTCAACTTTAGAATTATAGATTCAAATATTCCAGCTAGCCTGTCAAGAAGCCTGTCAAGAGTCTAAGGAAGGTGTTTGACAGCATGTGGAAGGATGTTGCATCAATGCGAGTATCTTGCAAAGAGCTGGACAGCTGTCTAAAAGCCATAGACCACCTTCATACCAAACTCTTCTGGCTACTTCTCGTCTATGAAGTCCCGATCTCCACAGTTGAAATACTAGAGTGGAAAATGAGCAGGTATCTCAGGAAATGGCTGGGACTACCAAAGAGCCTAAGCAGCATGTTCATGGAAAACTATATCTGCCTCGTCAAATCCTAGGAGGAGGAGTTCAAGGTCATGAGGACCAAAGAACTGATGCAGTACAGGACTCATATGATCTGAAGGTAGCCATATCTCAAATATGAGTAATAACAGGATGGAAATGTTGGACAGAGGAGTTGGTTCAACAGGCTAAGGACAAGACTGTGCTACAAGAGTTGATGGGAGTAGTGACAAGAGGACAAGCCAGACTAAATTCCTTTGAGACTCCCTCTACATCAAAACCATCAAAGCGGGAAAAGCTTAGGAGCTGGTAGAGCATTAGGTGAGCACAGCAATTAAGGAGTAAAGATCATACAAAGCATTTGTGATGAGACAACAAGTATTGGGACAGATCAACGCCAGCTGGATCATATGGAAGAGGGTGTATGATGTCAAAAGACCCGAAACCTACACACTGATTCCAGGAACATCGCTGATGATGTGTCCAGTAGCATCAGCAGATGTATTTGCACACTGATGCTTTTTTAAAAATATTTTTATAAAAATATGTACAACTATTGCTTTGTGTTGGTAAGGTGGCTATATGGATTCTTTTGCAATACAAGTCTATCATCCAGACCTCATATTGTATAAGTTGCAGCGACATCCACATTTATCATTTATAAATGTGTTTTACTTCCAATTAAAGAATTAGTCACACCATATAAAGTACATTTCTTTAGAAAAATGAATGGTACTTCAGGATAATGCCCCTTTTTAGTTCCTCATCAATTGCAATTTGATACATGTTTTAAATCTGAAGGTTCTGCCAACATTGAAGAGATTTTATTTTAGGTTATTTCCATTTGCACTGTTAGTTTATTGGGGGCATGTCAAATCACTGAAAGCGTGTACAGAATTGTCAACAGAAAATAACATAAATGCAGACAAAACAATAGTAAGTGTGCTTTTTTGTTTGGTTGTTCCTGTGACTTCCTGGGTCTTCAATTGAAAAGCTTGTTCTTGTTTGAATGTGATTTTCTGGAAATGGTTTCTTTAACACTAGTTTAGCCAAAATACATTTGATTGATCTGTGGATTATGTGACACGAATAATCTGAGATTGTTTCAGAGATGTGTAGATGTTTTTTGGTGTTGTTCAATGTGGGTCTCCACTGAAGCCCATCATATCAAGAATTTTTGTTAGTTCTGGTCTTTTCTTTTGTCTCTATCTTGCTCAAGCATTTCTAAAAACATGCAGGATATGTAAGAAATACAAATAAAAATTCGAACATTAGCATCAGTAGGCTTTTTGCCCTAGGAACGAAGTTACCCAAACTATTATATAACATTTCAGTAATTATTTAACGCTCTGATGCTGATCTTTCTGATCATAAAATAGGCCATTATGATAGCAAATGATGAGAAGAATTCATAATGAATGGCAGAATTATGGTATTTGAGGGTTCCACTAGAGTGCCTCTTTCTCTTGCACGATTTGGTTCAAAAACTAATCCGCACATCATTTAGTATTTTTCCTTCCAGCCGTTTTAACTCAAAATTGTCCTCAAGAAACTATCACACACAAACAGACAGGCACACACCCATCATCGAAATATCTGTGTTTTCAGTATTGGGGACCCTCAATTTTCTCATATACTGAGATAGAGGTAAAGGTCATCAGAACCATTTCTAGTCCCGCAATATTTCTCAAATATCATGTCTTTGTTTCTCATCATATCTAATTGATAATATTGATTCACAATTTTTTATCTCTATTTATAATCAAACTTTATATTAAAATTATATTTTTGCACTTAGGGAGGTGGAAAATGGTGTAGGAAATTTTTTAAGGATACCATATGCATTACCTACATTACGTGCAAAGTAAAAAGAGTTATAGTCACCTAAAAACATAGAATAAGTGTTAATATTATATAATACTTGTTGGAATAAATTTCTATAGGTTAAAACTGCATTTAGCTACATTTAATTATGATGAGAGAAGAAATTAAAAGAAAATAAAATGTATTACCAGGAACATAATGGGGATGTATATTTACATGGCATGTTCAATGTTTATAACTTATTGTTAAACTGATGATGTTTAAATTAAAATAAAATTAATAATAGTTATTGAAAAAATATGCTGTCACAAAAAGATACTCCAGACATCACAAGAAGGTTTGGGGCAGCCACCTGTATATTGTAATCCAGGTTGCAAAAGGGTAGTTTGTCAGAATTGCACAGGGTAGTATACACTACTGAGTCCAAGACAGAACTGATGACCAGAGGAAGGGGAGCAGCTTTTATGGAGAGTTGACAGGAAGTGATGTCACCCTCGGGGCGGGGACTGGAAGTGTCTTCTTCTTGGCCTCGACACCTGGCGGGATTTCCCGGGAGTGGTCTGTAGGGAACTAAGAAAGAGAGTCAGTGCATCCCTCCGCCCCCTGGTCGGATAAGTTGTTACGATTATATAAGCCCTTCAGCTGCCTCCCACTCGTACGTGTGTGACAATGCGTTATACTGAATACAGTTTTTAATATAGTGTACACATTTATATTTCCATGATACAAAAAATGTAGATGGTTGTTTAAATAAAATACTACTTCTGGTTCAGTATTTTTTTCTCAAATTTCATATCTGTTTGATTTTTATCATTATAAATATCTATATCTATAATGTAAATCATCATTCTGTAATTATAACATAGTTTACTTGAAAATTTGCGAAAGTATTCAGTTAAAGTATCACTTACAGTTGCCGGATGTGGCCCAAAAGTTGATAGGATTCCTTAGTTTTGATATAAAGAAGGTGAACAAAACCTCACTGACTTAGGTCAAAGCGTTTGAGTTATCATGTTTACACACAGACAGACATAACTTCAAAAATGGTATTTTCAGACTCAGGAAGGATTAAAACGTCAAGATTCATCAAAATCCTGAAGTCGTATACTATGTATACGAGAAAGTAAAAAAAAAGAAATCTTACCTTGAAAGTTCTGTCTTCCTTACCTGCAAATTGGCATTGGACTATTGGGCATTCAAAATTAAATATTCTTTAAAAAGAGAAAGCATAACTGGAAACTGGTTTGTCTTTATATGGAGTGAATGCCAGAGGTGATGTACCATCAGCAGTGCTCTTCTCACACCAGTGGTGCTACTGTTCTTTATTCAGAGAATTGATTCCATATGTTTGACTTTATACAGTATATTTAGTGACTTCATATATTTCAATACATTATTTACTGTATATGTGTCCATTCTGGCCCTGATATTTTGATTATGTTAAATTGGTCATATCCTTGTGAAAATTTCCATGTGAGTTGCTTCACTGTGCTATTGGGAGTGAAGTGATTGCACTTTGTTGTCTAAGACCTAGTAAAACTTTTTTATATGTATTAAACTAGTTTCTTGAAACATCCAAATTGTTTCCTTCGCCAGATTCCAAACTTTTTTTTGATTGACAATATACTTGCACAGTTTTTACAAAATGAGTACATCAATGATGTCAAGATGGAATAATTTAATCAACAACTTAATGAATGTCACTGCTACTATATGAAATCTGCCCTCTGACACATAAATTACGCAAATTACATGGCCCAGTAAAGAATTGGCCCAAGAGGGAATCTGTATGTTCTCAACACCTGGGGGGCTTATTTATAAAACTTTAAATGGATTCAAACTTGAAAGCATGTACACGCCAAAAAATTTTAAAAATGCATTGAGGCCCCACCAACTATATTTAAGAGCATCAGGCTGTTCTCCAAAACTGAAAGTACAAGATCATGTGCAACATTTCAGCACCTCTTCTCTGTGTTCTGTGGGTCTGGGAAAGTTGTAAGGCGCCAGTGTCTGAGCAGGTAGCCACTATCACCTGGCACACATAATGACGTGATTGCTGTTACAGTACCACAGGCCATATGAGACACTGAAGGTTCAGTTAGTTACCTTACCAACATGCCATTCACCATGTACAGCATCATCAAGTCTGTCAAAGCTACTTTGCCTCAAAATACAAGAATGAATCATGGGTTGACCCAACCCAATGAGACACAATGTTTGCCAGCCATTTGCTGGATAACTTGTGCACTAATGTAATGTCACTGCTTACGGTTAACAAAAGGAGCTTTATTCTCACTGGATACCCTTATGGCAATATGAGTGCAATAAAGAAATCTGATTACATTAGGAGAACCTCCTGAAAATTGACTTTTTAGGTCGGCAAAAACATGTTTTTATTTTTTTTTTGTATACTCCCACGCCATACTGGTTACAGTGCCTCAGCAGTCTATAAATGGCTTCCAGCAGAGCAGGCTTGAAGATATTCCTGACCTCTCGGTGAGTTTGCTGAGAAGTGACAACAGGTAGCCAGTATAAAGGGCTTCAGGGCAAATACTTTGCATTGGCCTTTTTTAAAAGGGAACTAAAATATAGTCTGTACATTACATTCATTGTTTTTGAGGTGTGATATATTTGTCACATTAATATACGTTATAATAAGGGCTCGATGTTATAAATTATTAGGACTTATTTCCAACACTGACGAGGAGGCCTATCTGGACGAGGTAGAGAACCTGGCAGCATGGTACCAAGCTTATAACCTCTCACTGAATATCAGCAAGACCAAGGAGCTGGTGGTGGACTTCATGTGGAAACAGCAGCAGAGCTTCAGCCCCATCACCATAAATGGAGTTCCTGTTGAGAGGGTGAGAGACTTCATATACCTGGGTGTGCACATAACTGAGGACCTGACATGGACCCAGTACACACAAACTCAGGTTAAGAAGACAAGACAGTGTCTTTATCACCTGCAGTTGCTGAGGAAATTCAAAGTCTCCCCACCTATTTTGAAAACTTTTTACACCAGTGCCAGAGAGAGCACTCTAACACAGTGCTGCCCATCATGGTTTGGGAGTGGCTCAGTCCAGGATCACAAAGCCCTGCAGTGAGTGGTGTGTTCAGCAGAGATCTGTTCAGCACTGTCTTCTCTGATATCTACACCAAGCGCTTAAGAACCAGGGCAATTAAAATAATTATGGACTCTGCCCACCCCACCATGAAACACTTCAGCCTACTCAACTCAGGCAAGAGGCTGCACAGCCTATTGGCATAACCTGAAAGGCTCAAGAGGAACTTTTATCCTCAGGCCATCAGGATCGTGAACTCTGACATGCCAACAAACATTTGAACCTAAAACTCATACACACTCACTGTAACTTACTGCACACTCACTTTACACTGTTTCAGATTTTAACTTAATTTTAATCTAGTTTAACTTAATTTAATTTATTTGGTTAATTTTATTCATCCATCCATCCATCCATCCATCCATCCATCCTCTTCCGCTTATCCGAGGTCGGGTCGTGGGGGCAGCAGCTTGCGCAGAGATACCCAGACTTCCTTCTCTCCAGCCACTTCTTCTAGCTCTTCCAGGAGAATCCCAAGGTGTTCCCAGGCCAGCCGTGAGACATAGTCCCTCCAGCGTGTCCTGGGTCTTCCCCGGGGCCTCCTCCCGGTTGGACGTCCCCGGAACACCTCACCAGGGAGGCGTCCAGGAGGCATCCTGATCAGATGCCCGAGCCACCTCATCTGACACCTCTCGATACAGAGGAGCAGCAGCTCTACTCTGAGCCCCTCCTGGATGACTGAGCTTCTCACCCTATCGTTAAGGGAGAGCCCAGACACCCTGCGGAGGAAACTCATTTCAGCCGCTTGTATTTGCGATCTCATTCTTTTGGTCACTACCTATAGCTCATGACCATAGGAGAGGGTTAATTTTATTCAATTAGTTAATTTTATTATATTTTTCTTAATTTTATTATTCATTCCATTGTGTGTTTGCTTTTGTTTTGCACAATCTTGCAGTAGGCTAGCTTCTTCATTTCACCGCACGTTGTACCTGTATAACTGTGTGCGTGACAAATAAAACTCTTGAATCTTGAATTACTATATGTGTCAGCTGTCATTTAGCTGGTTTGACTGCATTTCCCAGTTTGATCAAGGATGTTGTAATTTCCTAGTTTCTTGGAAATGTTTTGTACACATGGGTCAGATTTGTCATAAATATATGAAAGCTTTTGCATCAAGAATAAATCCTGATGTTTGCGTGAGAACTTGTCACATTTTGTGCCTCTTTCTTGTATATGTAAGATTTATAAATGAGGCCCTTGGAATGTCGCCCTCTGTCGGAAAACAGACATCAACATTCCCAACATTTTAGATGTTTTTTGTCGGAGTATGAAGGCATAGTCATTTATGGATTGATTCCTAGTTTATAGTTCACTTAAAACCCACCTCTGTAGCTGTACATGCACAAACACAAATGTGGCTTTGCTTTTCATCCAACGACCCCTGTAGGGCTTTTCTTTGTTCAGTTCTCGCAGCTCTTCTGAGAACACAATGGGGCATATATCTGTAAATTAGTAGTAAAGTAACATTTATCATGACGAATGGAAAATAACCACAACCAGCTGGCTACAGGCATGAGCCCATCTATGTTCATGGCAGAAGTGAAACTGACACAGGACACCTCGCAGTAATCCCTAGAAGTAAGCAAAGTCCAAATAAGCATTACAAAATAGGCTAATGAATAAACTGTAACAGCTGGTTAAAAGCAAAGAGAAACGGAAGCCTGTCAAGAAGGAATCTAATAGAAGAAACCCATTCATCTCAGCACACTATACAATGTTTAAAGTAGAAATCATTTGAAAGTGCCCCAGGAAGAAGCAGGCTGTCTTCAGTCTGTGAACTTTCTTCTGTGCTGTTGTCGTCATCACTTTATACAGTACACCACTAGATAGATAGATAGATAGATAGATAGATAGATAGATAGATAGATAGATAGATAGATAGATAGATAGATAGATAGATAGATAGATAGATAGATAGATAGATAGATAGATAGATAGATAGATAGATAGATAGATACTTTATTAATCCCAATGGGAAATTCACATTCTTCAGCAGCAGCATACTGATACAATAAATAATATTAAATTAAAGAATGATAATAATACAGGTGAAAAAAACAGACAATAACTATGTATAATGTTAAATATTAACGTTTACCCCCCCTGGTGGAATTAAAGAGTCGCATAGTTTGGGGGAGGAACGATCTCCTCAATCTGTCTGTGGAGCAGGACAGTGACAGCAGTCTGTCGCTGAAGCTGCTCTTCTGTCTGGAGACATTTGATAAAAGCTGCTGCACTCCTGAAGACCTGGTGTAGATGCAATGGTGCATAGAGTGAACAGAGACTAGGAAGAAAACAAAAAATCTATAAAGCAATGAATAAATTGCCAAAGTGTAATTAGGTCTGCAGGAAGGGAATTACAAAGATAACAATCTTCTGCCTCCACACTCTGATCTTTTGTTATCATTGTGTGTCCTTGAAAAAGAAAAGGCTTTTTCAATTTCCACCCAAGGAGTGTCAAGGGAAGATTCAATTGATCTCTGGTTTATCATATCTCAGTGGAGATTTGAAATGCCACTCAGATCTTTGCCAGATAAAGGCAAAGAACACATAGAAACACCAGCTGTCCTTTCATCTGGCCAATTCACAAAGGCAAGCAAAGGTTGAGCAACAGTACAGAACGCTACGCCAACGTAATAAAAATAGTCACAGGATAAAATTAACCCACTCTTGTTATTTGAACTTTCTGCACTGGCAGAAACAAAATGCATTGTGTGCAGTGGTCTTCACATCTCTTATTCTCTAGAGCACATGCAGTTAAAACAGCATTATCTTCAGCCAAAGAACATCTTGAAGGCTCCTTGCGACTCATAAATTTGACTCCTGCTGCCTTGACCAGTTAACATCAGACTAACAAATACTGTAGTTTATTTTGGATCATTTCCTTTGATTTAAAACACTGTCTACAAGAAGTTTATTATTTTGGTCCTAGTCATTTTAGTTCTGAATTCTAACCAAGATAGATAGATAGATAGATAGATAGATAGATAGATAGATAGATAGATAGATAGATAGATAGATAGATAGATAGATAGATAGATAGATAGATAGATAGATAGATAGATAGATAGATAGATAGATAGATAGATAGATAGATAGATAGATAGATAGATAGATAGATAGATAGATAGATAGATAGATAGATTTATACACACAAGCATCAGGAGTGTCTCAAAGGATCATATCTAGTGAAACAAAGGAGGACGACTAAGGAGGTGACACAATTACTAAACTCCCAGAGGGCTGATTTATACTTCACACTCAGAATGCTTACGCATATGCATCATAGTAGCCACACATTCCCAGCGTTGTTCTGACGTGTCCTCTGAACACTTTGTCAGAAATTAACAAAACACATGCGCAAGTTGCAGTACCAGGAAAAATATGGGTTCTGTCAGAGCCGTCTTAACGTATGGGCATCCTGGGAAGTTGCCCAGGGGCCCCACGCTAATCAATGTATGTTGTAACTTCCTGAGTGGTTGTGTAGGTCGGGGCCCCAATGCACTGTTTTGCCCGGGGGCCTATAATGCTGTTAAGACGACCCTTGGTTCCATGTGTGTTCAGGTTTTGGTACGTGACATCAGCATTGCTGTTTACTATCAACAAGTGATAGCAAGCCACACTGTAACACCAATAGGATAAATATGTGTTCTTTGATATTTGATGAATGGTTCAATGTGGTGAAGCAAATCATCAAACTTAAACGCTGAAATGCGAATGTGCTTTTCTTCATCCATTTTTGTCATTGGCAATACATACATCACGTGTTCCCCATCGCAATGACACGATACATTTAAAGGTCTCACACACCATCTGTATCTCTGTTGCCATCTTTTTTTGCACCTTTACAATTGCATTAGTATGCAAAGAATTTTTATATTTAACATCTTTGTCCCTCAAATCACAACACAGCACAACTGGACGTTGTTTTCTCACCTGATGATGTCTTGCAATACCACCTGGTGGAATCCTCCAGATTTACTTAAAGTATATGTGCAAGTATAGACAGTACACTGACTGTGTAGCAGCAGCGTCCTCATTACACATTACAAAGCGTAAAGTTATATCCCCAGCCTTAGAGCACAGAAGAAGCAACAGGAAGATGCCAGACATTACTTCCACTTCGATATCCCTAGCGCCGCCTCTCCCACCACTATTTAATGCCCCTGCTGACCATAAGTTAGCATTCATTTCAGTAACTCCGAATTTGAACCTCATGGCAGCTCTGTTTGAACTCTTGCTGGAACATGTCAGATCTTAGATTGTTTTGTCTTTTTGGCACTTTTTCTTAACATTGGACATGTAACAAGGCATCCCTCAGGACCCTGTCTCTTTATACACTTTGTTTGTATTTCTTAATAATAGATAGATGGACTATAAGGTGTGATTCAAAAGTGGAGTGCATCAGAAAATCTCATAAACACAGAAAACCTGTAAATGTGTAAAGTGCATACTCAAAATTAGGAGTCCATCAAGTACCCAGTTACCTTGATATGGCTGTGCAACTCATTGTGTCCCACCACAATCCAAAGACACCTTTAAAGTGGCAATGGGTGGAGGGAGGTGCCACAAGAATCCTTTACAAAAAAAAAAAACACTCACACTCGCAAGGAATTGGAACTCAGTATGCTGGTGGGAGAACATGCAGGCAGGGGAAACTTGTGCAAAAGAGAAGTGAAAGTGTCATGGTGTATGTGAGGAGATTCCTCCAAGATGCTCGAGAACAGACGACCCTATAGAAACTCAGCACAGGACTCGTAATAGAGAGGAGTGTGATGAGTTGCGGGGACAGACTGGTGTCCTAGCCGGAATGAAACCCATTCCCTTACCTGATCGCATGGCCAGGTTAATTAGTAGACGGGGGAGACAGCCTTCCAAGATTGCATGCTTCCCTGACACACTGGATGGCAGCATTCCTGGGCAGGTATGCCAAATGCCCATTCATGCATCTGCAGGGCTTGTTGGTATTTATAGTCCCATGGCGGAAGCCCTGCTGTGTTCCGTGGGTGCCACAAGGGGGAGCTTCAGGGAAGGACTGTCCCTTCTTTTCAGCCATGAGGTTGTGATGCATGGCATCACTGATTCAGCGGTATAAAAGTCAGCATCACACACCTCCCTGTTGTCCAAGATTTGGCATAAAACACAACAAGTCTCCCACAGTGTTAGTAGTGTGTTAGTTATAAAAACTTTGGACTATTTTTGCGTGTTCTTTTGAATTTATTCTGATTAATATTTTTACTTTGTGATGCAAATTACCTCATATTGAGTAAAATGTTATGAGACCTCCTGATAACAAACAAACTCGCAAAAGCCTCCCAGTTGTACTGGAGCTGTCATTTAACACATATTTTGTTTTAAATTAGGCAAAGTCTTTTCCTCTGATTTTAAGCGACTCTTATGTCAAAAAATGTCTACATAAACATAAAACTAGCAAATGTCTCTGTCACAGCTTCAGTAGTAGAGTACATTAAATGTATATTCCACATTTTTCATATGAAACGTTTTTTGCTTTCATGCAGACTCAAAGATTTTCTCATGTAAAGCAAGATTTAAAGGCTCAAAGAAACATTTCAAAATGATAAATGAAGTAAACAAAATACAATATGCATATTTTCTAACAAAGGGAATGCTTTCAACAAATACAAGGATAAATTCCTCTTAAAGGTGTGTGCATTGGAAATTATAAAAGTACAGGATGTGGAATTGACATATTTTGATTGCAATGGTATAAAAATTATATAGATAGATAGATAGATAGATAGATAGATAGATAGATAGATAGATAGATAGATAGATAGATAGATAGATAGATAGATAGATAGATAGATAGATAGATAGATAGATAGATAGATACTTAAATAATCCCCAAGGGGAAATTCGCATACTCCAGCAGCAGCATACTGATAAAAAATAATATGAAATTAAAGAGTGATAACAATGCAGGTATAACAGACAGTAACTTTGTATAATGTTAACGTTTACTTCCCAGGGTGGAATTGAAGAGTCGCATAGTGTGGGGGAGGAACGATCTCCTCAGTCTGTCAGTGGAGCAGGACAGTGACAGCAGTCTGTCGCTGAAGTTGCTCTTCTGTCTGGAGATGATACTGTTCAGTGGATGCAGTGAATTCTCCATGATTGACAGGAGCCTGCTCAGCGCCCGTCACTCCGCCACAGATGTCAAACTGTCCAACTCCGTGCCTACAATAGAGCCTGCCTTCCTCACCAGTTTGTCCAGGTGTGAGGCGTCCTTCTTCTTTATGCTGCCTCCCCAGCCACAACCGTGTGATAGAACATCTGGAGCATCTTATTGCAGATGTTGAAAGACGCCAGCCTTCTAAGGAAGTATAGTTGGCTCTGTACTCTCTTGCACAGATGCATCAGTATTGGCAGTCCAGTCCAATTTATCATCCAGATGCACTTCCAGATATTTATAGGTCTGCACCCTCTGCACACAGTCACCTCTGATGATCATGGGGTCCATGAGGGGCCTGGGCCTCCTAAATCCACCACCAGCTCCTTGGTTTTGCTGGTGTTCAGTTGTAGGTGGTTTGAGTCACACCATTTAACAAAGTCCTTGATTAGGTTCCTATACTTCTCCTCCTGCCCACTCCTGATGCAGCCCACAATAGCAGTGTCGTCAGCGAACTTTTGCACGTGGCAGGACTCCGAGTTGTATTGGAAGTCTGATGTATATAGGCTGAACAGGACCAGAGAAAGTACAGTCCCCTGCAGCACTCCTTTGCTGCTGACCATAATGTCAGACCTGCAGTTCCCGAGACGCACATACTGAGGTCTGTCTGTAAGACTGTCCACCATCCATGCCACCAGGTATGAATCTACTCCCATCTCTGTCAGCTTGTGCCTGAGGAGCAGAGGTTGGATGGTGTTGAAGGCGCTAGAGAAGTCCAGAAACATAATTCTTACTGCACCACTGCCTCTGTCCAAGTGGGAGAGGGATCGGTGTAGCATATAGATGATGGCATCCTCCACTCCCACCTTCTCCTGGTATGTGAACTGCAGAGGTCTGAGGGCATGGCGGACCTGTGGCCTCAGATGGTGAAGCAGCAGCCGCTCCATGGTCTTCATCACATGTGACGTCAGGGCGACAGGCCTGAAGTCATTCAACTCACCAGGATGCTAAGATTTTTCAGGTAAATAAGAAAAAAATTATAATGTAAGGTTGTCATACTCACTAATCTTGGAGTTAGAAAGGCAAGATGTTTTGCATTAGCACAAGTAAGTAAAAATTTCACTGTAGTCTGTATATATGACATTTAGGACTCTAGAAACCTAAAGGGTCCTAAAAAAGAATTTTCATGTCCAGGTACTGATGTTCTTATTTTCGCAACACCATTTCATATTCACAATGCACTCCCAATCTTATCTAAGTCAACTGCCAGTAGCTGTATGTTACGAAATGGCAACACAAACTCAGAGAAAAGGGGTTAAATGCCTCCATTGGATACCAGGAACTGTATGCTTACATCTTTGATTGGTGGGAATTGATGATACAAGCTGCCATGTAACTTCCATGATCATAGCACTTGTAAACAATATGACTGTGTATAGCAGAGATAACCATAAAATAGCAGTGATCATCAAACAAAACAACAGAAAAGGGCATCATCAGAACAATGATATAATAAGGTAAATAATTACAAAATTGTTTAAAATGTGGACAAAATCCAAAAAAAGAGGTTTCAAAACCATGCTTATAAAACATACAGTCTGAAATGACCTTGTTGAAGGAATTAGTTTTGGAGGCAACCACAAATTCTTTTCATGGTAACAAACCTTGGAGTTAACGGTGGACACATATGGTAAAGGAAGCTGTCAAGTACAAGAAAGAGTGGCAGCAGAATGTGCAAATTGGACTAAGATGTAGCAGAAGGCCGAAATAAGACAAGTTATGGAAGTAACCAAAGTAAAAGTCTATGTGTGGAAGGAGGCTGATGAGACCATGGAGACTGACACTCAGTTGGCACTGAAGAGATTCTAGTAAATCATTTGAAATCTCAGGAAGGATATGTAACATGCTATTCAGGCTCCTCTGAGAAAGGGTGGGAAAGCATCAGCCTCAGTTTGGAATTCTGTTGAGAGCTGAAGGGAGCGATTTGAACAACTGCTAAGCCTGGTGGTTATGTCCTTCTAGGAAAGGAAATACTAGAAGATTTGGTTGGTATGGAGTCCGTCTCTGTGACTAAGGTTGCTGCTGTGATGAGAAAGCTCAGAAATGTTAAGGTTGCAAGACTAGGAATGGACATTTTTAATTTCCTGTCTGTAATTTGAGGAGTTGGAAAAAACTTATGACCATGTATCCCTTAGTATCTTGTGGTTGGTGCAACAAGATTAAGAGGTTCCAGGGCTGCTGCTGACATATGCTACCTGGTTCCTTTATTTTTGTAGCAACCAGTCTCTCCAGTTTACGATGTTCATGGACAAGATTTAAAGGTGCATCCAAGGTTTGAAGGTTACCAAGTTTGGACAACTAAGGGTACCATTTTTGCTATTTGCGGATGATATTGTCCTCATCAGATTTGTGACTTCTGTTGCACACTGGAAGTGTTCACTGCTGACTGTGATGAAATGAGACTTAGTTCTTCTATATATGATTTTATGGTTATCTCTTGGAAAAATATGGCTTGTTATTTTTAGATAATGAGCCAGTAGCTGCCCTCAGTGGAGTAGTAAAAGTAAACTGGGTTCTTGTTTACAGTCAGTGTCAAGGTGATCATGAGATTAAGCAACAAATAGGTGGACCAATGGGAGTTTTACATATGTAGCACCATGATGTGGTGTTGTAGAGGGAGCCAAGTCCTCGGATGAAGATTTTCCATCCTCACCTATGATCACAAGTTCTCAATAGTACGTAAAGAATGAGATCTTGTGTACAAATTGCCAAAATGAGGCTTCTGTGTAGGGTTCTGTGATGAGATGAGGAGCTCAACAATATGGGAGCACCTAAATGCACAATGGCAGGAGCCAGTTGTGGATAGAATGCACCCTGGACGTTGAAAAAAGTTAGGGTTAAATCTAGGACTTCCTGGACAGTAAATATATCTCTCAACTAGCCTGGGACCATCTAGACATTCCCTAGCTGGTATTTCAAAGAAAGTGATGTAGATTGTGTGGCCTGGTCATCTTGCTGAGCTTCTGGCAGTGGTAACCCTCATCAGTATACCATAAGTGCTGTGTAAGTGAAGTGGTGGGAGACTTCAGCCCATCCGGTTATAATAGGATGGAAATCAGAAAACACAACTTGGAGAGGCATCAGACCTTTGCAAAGCCCACATCACGACATAGTTAAATTCACCCTTTAACCAGACATAACTGAGAGCCGCAAAGACGTGAGTAGAAAGTGCACATATGGGAAAAAAATCTTTATTGCAATGTGGAGCTTCAGGAAGGAAAACAAACTTCTAACCATAAAAACACTGTAAAATAATGCCTTATGAAATGGTAGCCCATGAGCTGCCCTGTTGAGGGATGCAATAAGAACATTGTCAAGTTAACACCTTAGGAAGAAGATCAATAAATATGCATGGTTTCCATTTTCATTTCCTACTATGATGTTTTAAGCTGTCAGCTTTAGAGGTCTGGGGTGACAAGGTGTGCAATTTAGATGCAAGAAAGGAAGTCAAAAAATGTGCTTGTGAACTTCAGGATATTAAAGTGAAGCCTTTTGAAACTACCAAATGTATATTAAAACAGCTAAAAGAAAGGAAAAATGTACATATTTATAAATCATACGCTTCCTAGGAGAGATTTCACACATAGAAATAAAAGTGAAAAGATTGCGTGAGCATTTATCAGTCACAGGAGGACAGTGAAAAGGCAGAGGGTGAAACACTGGATGTGGTGATGTAAGGATGTGTTCATATATGAAGGATTAGAGAATCTGAGGAGAATAGAAAGACAGTAAAGATAGGAAAAGGAAAAGTCAGATCTGATGGTGTCAGACTGACTGTAATTTAGAATCGAGAATTCGGCTGGTTAAATGCAAGCCTCGTTCAGGTAGAACAATAAATTCTCAGAAAAGTAAAGCTGTATTCATCACTTTTACATTATAATTAATGTGTATGAAGGTATAATGCCACAGTGCTATTTGTTACCCATAATTGCCCAGAAACAATTGTCACACACGTGCAATAAGGAGGCAGTCAAAAAGCCTAAAGGTGAGTGAAACATTGTGAGACAAGGGCTTATCATACGGTACTAACCTGATTCTCTCTTTCTTCTCAGCAGGAAATCCCAAGAAAAATAAAGAACATATTTCCTTCCGGGTTCCAAAATGGCCACCAAGACGTCACCTTCAGCGCACGTCCTGACGAAACACCCGACACTCCCTGATGACATCACTTCCGGTCTTATGTTGATAACGTCATTTCCGTCCCACAGCATCGACATCATATCCCGCAAACCATTTCCTGTCTCCATTTTGTTTTCTGTATATAAACGCCATCTTGTCATGTACCATTTATCAACTGCTATATACAATTGCTTTTGATCAATCAAACGTATTTTTTTTGTGGTTTTTTCCTTGTCCTTCGGACAATATACGGGGACTAGTAGCTGCTGTGACAAAAATGAAACAATGTCATCAAGAAGGTTTGGGGCAGCTACTCGTATATTGTGCCTTGGCTGCAAAACGGTTCAATGGATATGAGATGTTCACAGAAACAAGTCCAAAACAGAACTGATTCAGGTAGTCAAAGATGGCAACTTTATATGCAGAGAACAGAAGTGACGTCATCAGTGATGCCTAAACCCTGCAGGATTTCCTGTGGATGGTTGGCAAGAGATTGAAAGAGACCGTCAGTGCACCTCACCGCCCCCTGGTCTGGTGTGGAATTATTATCATTCAGGCCCTTTAGCATGTGTGTGACACTACTTAAACTGACTGCTGCTTCAGCATTTATTTTATATTGCTGGATGTTACTTTAATGCATGGTGTTGTATTCACTCTCTGTGTTTGTATTCATTGTCCATTGCTGATACTGTACTACTGTCACAAGTCTATGGGAGACATGCAAGCAAAGATCTTCACACAAGTCAGAACTTAAACCTTTTCTGTGAAGGTTGTTTAGTGGCTACACTCATCCTTCTCGAGGTACTTGAACATCATCTCACACTAAAAGACATGCATGCTTTGTTAACTGGCGACTCTAGATTGGTTGAGAATGTGCCTTATTTTTAATACATTATTGATCAAAATAGCTGACTCTGACAGGAGAAAGTGCTTCCTTTGTACGTAATGTCAGATATAGCAAGACCAGATTGCTCGGGGTACAATGAAATCACACTGCCTCCATGTTCATTCCAATGTGTGTTTAATTTTTTTAGCTTTTCCGTATGTTTTTCAGTTTGGGGGTGAAGTGTGGGTTGGATCTGTGATATTCATAAATGGAGAGTTTTTTAAAGCAAGAATAGAAAAATATAACAAAACTAGCCATGTGCGCCCAACTACGTTGTGCGTGTTAAAGTTGTCTGTGAAGGGCTCCCTGTTTAAACGCGGCTGCCAGTTGTGAACTGGGCCCTTCGTCGCACAGCATTATGATTTTTTATAAGGGAAACAAAATTACAAAAAAAAACCCTTGGACATTGATTTGATAGGAACGGCCTACTCGGAATCACTGTCCGAATAGTAATAATGTGGTGGTGGAGGAGCATTTCTGCTTCTCTCCGTTCACAGTCCGTCTCGTTTTCATGACACTGTCGTTTCCTCTCACGATCTCTTCTCAACCTTTCTCCAATCTCGCAGGTTGCTTTGTGGCAATCCAAAGAGTAAGGAAGAACCAATGCTTCTTTCTTGAACTCCAAACGCCGACTGATGGAAAATCACAAAAGTGTGTCCGACTTATATACTCTGACTGCCGACTCCAAGAAGTGGGTGAACATTCGATTTGGACGAAGTGCTGCCAACGACGGTCGATAGAAACACAAAAAACCACAGTCTCGACAACGAAGCAGGCGTCGACACCAGATCTAAACACAAAGAGTGGTATCGACAGTGTTTGTAAACAAAAGTAACAACCAAGGCAGTGTCAGGGGAACATGAATTCGCGGACAAACAAAGATCAAGATCCAAATGAAGATTATATATAAAGATTAAACAACCTTGCATTTTACCTAAAATTGCATTTGGCTGAGTTGTGTATGGTATTCAAGGCTCTTGGACACCCCCTGGTGGTCAGGGGAACATGAATTCACGGACAAACAAAGATCAAGATCCAAATGAAGATTATATATAAAGATGCTCAAAAGAACAACAAGGGATGTGCCTAAAAGTACAATCCAAAGCAAAAACAGTCTTAATACGCAATTCAAAGCCAGAACCCAAATAAAGAAGCAACATAAATCCAATAAACCAGAAAATCCAAACAAAAAAAACAATGTTCTCAGAAAACTTCAAGCCTAACTCAATGCCCCACTGCTGGATCTCACTTCTGACTGAGAATCCATAAAACCAGAAGGAGGAATAAGCCACAATGACATCAGGGTGGCCCTATCTCCTGGGACTCCAACAACAAAGCACAGAAAGGGGCAATGCATTTAAAGATTAGAATACAAATAATACAGAAATAATATAAAAAACATGACAATAATAATTTATGAACAACTCTAAAACAGAAAATGAATGCAAGTCAGGAGACTATAACACGGTAGTCTTTTAAATAAAAGGGTATTAACTTGTGTCATCATGCCTTGGGGTTTGAGTGTGAGGATATTCACCCTTCAATGGACTGACAACGTGTCCAGGAGATGTTCATACCTTTTGCCCGATTCCTGGTGGGCTTCCTCACAACCCTGCTCAGGATAAGCAGGCTTGAAAATAAAGAGATGGATATCCTCAGATTCTCACTATTAATGATCTTAATGAAGATGGAGTAAAAGAAACTTGCCAACAAGATAAACAATAAGAAAAGGAAGGTTTGGCGATTAAAGGAGTCTGAGATTTGTGAGGTGGAGAAGCAGCTACTATAAAAGACATGTTTTAAAAATAAAGATAGACTGACTGATTGATTGAGCCAGAAATATACATTTTGAAGCATTATGCTCTTGTCAACATTCAGAAACCATATGGAGAAACTTGAGACAAGCTCGCAAAAATATAATACTAATAAATTCAGAACAGGAACATGATTAACATTTAAAAAACTCTTTGTAGCAAATTGATAATCCCGCAAATCTTCCTCAGCTGGCATGTTGATGTTCACTCGGTCTACTGTATGTTGAGATTTACACCAAAGTGCACACACTTCAAGGGAGCACTCAAATGTGTAACTCTAATTATATTAAATATTGATTAATAAGTAGGATTAAAGAAAATAAACAGTGCAATGCATGAGCCACAGTTTCAGCACCCTAAGCAGCAGTCTCCTGACATATTTGGTTCGCCCAGTTTTAAATGTTAATTCATATCATCTGTAAGTGATGCTTTACTTGCTTAGATGTGGATAAGCTGCATTCCGGAATTCTTCAAAGTGAGCCCATGACATCCTAAATCAAACATGCAATCTTTTTTTTATTTCCAGTGGGGTCTTCTGTTTTGGCATGTGTTTCAGCTGTCGGTTTCTCCTCCAAGATCACTTTGGCCAGCATTACCTGCATTGCTTTGCATTTGTACTTCACAAGAAAAACAAAATGCCTTCTTTATCATTGCTGATGCTGTTTGAAGACATAATGTAATTTATCCTGGGCTCGAATGATCTGCTATGATAAGACATCTGCTCTATAATCAGTGTGAGGACCAAACAGATCAAGCTGAATGATGACCTTTCACCTGTCATTTAAAGCCCTCATCTCCATTAAGCTTCTACAGCTTGGAATATTACTCAAGTTCAATGATTTTTAGACTAAGACAACAAAAGAGGAGCAAAGGAACAACAAAAAAATTCTAAAGCTAATACAAAATCAGCCAGTGAAAGAAGTTTCTGCAATGAGGGTAAATGTATTTAAGGCAGAAAGCAGGAAGAAATTCTTTACATATAGGGCTGTGAGATAAACTGTGCAGTTAATCTTGTTCAATCAGATACCCTGTCATTGTTTATAGAATAACTGAGTGAGATATTGGGAACCTTTAGCTATAAGCTAACTAGACGTGCTGTTTGTTACGTTCCTAAGTACATTTTTTAAATTTTAAATGACGTTAGCTACTGTTATTGTAGAATTGAAAATGTTCCCCTAAGCAACAGTGGTGTTTTTGTCAGCACAAAAACTGTGGTGGTTCTCCCAAAAATCTTCCTGTATGTGTGAGGACTTCTGTAACGTTTACATGAAAGTAGCTGCTTTATAATAATCATCCCTGCTCTTCTAATGATTAGCGAGACATACAAGTTCACACACTGTTTGCGTCACAAAAAAATGGATCAAACAATGGGATGCTGGTGTCTGACCTGTTCTTGATTGGCATCAGACCTTTGTGAACTAGTCATCATCTGAAACAATCAGCCATATTGATTTAAACCTTATGTAAAATGAGAGCCTTGCAACCATCCACAGCTCGGGAAAATCAGTTGGCTAGGAACTGCATAATCTGAAACAGAAAGACCTCAAGTTTAAAATCAAATGGGTTTCAGATGAAAAAGGACATGTACCAAACATGCAGACTACACATACTGCATGTCTGGTAGTAGCTCTAACTACCCTGTGGCCAGGCGTCTACTGGTCAGCGTGTTCAAATTTGGCTGGAGTAACAGTTATGTTGCTTCCATTACATACAGTGAGCTGTAACATTTTATAGATGAACTGTGTCAACAGAGATTTACAGCTTTAAGTTTATATATACTGTATATATAAAACCAAGTAACTCTCAATGTTTTTTTTTATTTGGATCAATGAAATTAAACACTAAAAAAAATGGGAATGAAACACAAGGTTTGGCCTAACACAACCTCTGACACAGAACTGGACTGCACTGCATCTTTTTAACTGTAGCACATAACACAAAAAGGCAGCTTATGTGCTGCCCATTTATGACATCAGAGTCCTCTGTTGCCAGAGAGCTCACAGACTACGTCCATACTACTTCATTTTCATTTAAAACTATTTCACAAGGATTTTTACTTTGTTTACAAAAAACAAACAAAAACGCACATGACATAGCTGTTCACATAGCGGAGCATGAGTGTAACAAGAGGAAGTGGCCTTCAAGTTAGACATTCTTTTGCAGCTTGTGTTTACAGATGGAGAATAGCAATAGTAAAAAAAAAAAAAGCTTGCAAGTAAGCAATACAAGAAGCACAATTGAAAGCGATTCCTCAGAGCCGTTTGGGAATATGGATGATTACGAAGCTGCCTTATACAAGTTAAGGAGAACCGTGAAAGCTGCTAGGTAACAAGCAATTTGAACAGTCCAATCCTAGGTGCATATGGTAAGGTCTGCGCACAATAAACCAACTTCTCCCACCATGGTAGGTGCCAGCACCTCTCTGGCAGACAAACTTAATAATTTCAATGTGCTCTTCAATGTGAATGGCATTAAGGGCAGCCAGCGGTTCAACAACATCTGTGGCAGGAGAACAGCTCAGTGAGCAAATCACACTCACATTGTCAGAACACTACATGAGGAGAGTTTTTCAGAATGTGAAAACAAGGAAGGCAGCAGGTCCGGATGGCATTCCAGGACATGTTTTCAAGATCTGTGCTGATCAGCTTTCACTGTAATATGTAATCACATCTTAACCCAAGATGTTATACCAAAATTCTTTAAAAGATCCACAATTGTACCTGTACCTAAGAAAGCACATCCATCCTGTCTGATTGACTATTGTCCTGTCACACTAATGCCGATAACAATATAGAGTTTCTAGAGGCTAGTCAAAAATTACAAATTCTCTTCTATGCCCAAAGAACTGGATCCATTACAGTTCACATGTTACTCCAGCAGATCCACAGTGGATGCCATCACTTTGATTCTTCATATAGTACTGGCCCACCTGGACAGCAAGTGAGGGAATTATATGTGAATGTTATTTATAGACTATAGCTCTGCAGGTAACCCAATAAACCCCTCTAAGCTAATCATCAAGCTCAAGAACCTGCATCTGAGTACTTCATTGTGCAGCTGGAATTTTATCTTCCTGACAGGCAGACCCCATCTCGTCATCCCTCACACGCAGGTGCTCCACAGGGCTGTGTTCCAAGTCCTCAGCTGAACTCCCTCTACACATATGTCTGTATGGCTGTACATGACTCTAAGATCATTGTCAAATCTGCAGATAACACAGCTGTGGTAGGCCTGATCTCTAACAAGAATGAACAGACTTACCTGGACAAAGTGGAGAACCCGTCAGGACAACAGTCTAATCCTAAATGTCAGCAAGATCAAGGAGGTGATTGTGAATTTTGGGAGAAAACAACAGAGGTACTATCATCCTGTCAGTATTAACAGCGCTCAGGTGGAAAGCGTGGACTGTTTCAGATATTTCAGTGTCCACATCCAGGAAGGAACCTGATCTGGTCCAAGCACATCGACACCTTGGTGAATAAGGCACTTCAACGTCTTTACCATCTCGGACTCCTCAAGGATTTCAGGCTGCCCAACCAGATACTAAAGAACTTCTACACATACACTATTGAAAGTATTCTGATTTGAAATATTATCACCTGTTTTGGAAACAGCACACAGCAGGACCACAGGGCTCTGCAGAGATTGGTGTGGTCAGCTGAATGTATCACTGGGTGTGCATTCCTCAACCTCCAAGACATCTACACCAAGACATGTCAGATCGTGACAAAGAAAATTATCCGTGACACTAACCATCCCAACAACAACCTATTTTTTGTGCTGCTGTCAAGTAAACACTATCACTGCATAAGCTACAGATCGGATGGACTGAGTGGGGCTTCTGACCACAGTCCATCCACATCTTGAATAAGCAAAGTGTCTAGAAATACATTAGAGTGGATGCAGAATCTTTGCGTTCTTCCCAGCTGATTCTGGGGTTTGTCAGGGGTGTGTTCTTGATCCTAATCTGTTCAGCACTTGCATGGACTGTGTGTTGGGCAGGGTCATGGGTTGTGGGGTATCTGTTGGTGAAAAAAGATTGACTGATCTTGATTTTACAGATGATGTTGTGACCTTTGCAGAGTCAATAGAGGCTCTGATCAGGGCTCTTGAGAAACTGAGCGAGGAGTCTGAGTGTGTGGGCTTGGGAGTGTCCTGGAAAAAATCCAAAATCCAGGTCTTTAATGACCTCTTGCTCATTAAAGCAGTGTGTCTGTCCACGGAAGGAATGTCAACCTTGTCGAGAGGTTTACTTACCTCAGCAGTGACATTTGTACTGTATCTCTGGTGACTCTTCCTATGAAGTCAGTAGACAGATTGGGAGAGCATGGAGGGTCATGAGGTCACTGGAAAAGGGTGTGTGGTGCTCTCAATATCTTTACAAGAGGACTAAGGTTCAAGTCTTTAGAGTCCTGGTGCTTCCTGTTTTGCTGTATGGTTACGAGACATTGACGCTATCCAGTGACCTTAGCAAAAACTGGACTCTTTCAGTACTGTGTCTCTTCAGAGAATCCTTGGGTACCACTAGTTTGAATTTGTGTCAAACAAAGTGATCTGGCTCTCCGGATCTTCATTTTTGGACCAGGCCAAAGGTGCCCATGTAACACCTGGCTGCGGCAGATAGATGGTCATTTCTGGAGGATGGGACTGGACCGCATGTCTGCGTTGGGGGTTGACAACCAGGATCCCGAGCTGTTTCATCGTGTGGTGAGTGTGGCAACGTGCTCTACCAGTGCAAGCTCCCCAGCCTGACCTGACCTGTAGTGCTGATGTAGCCAAAATCCTGAAACCTAGAAAGACATGCAGTTAGAGATGAAGAGCTGGAACAATGCCAAGCAGGACAAAATATAGCAAACTGAAACAAAAATAAACAATGAATTAAAGGAATCACAATTTAGGAAATAAGCAAAAAACAAGCAACAAAACCCAGAGCTTTGCCATGCCTGCATATACAGGCTTATGTCCCACTTTGTCTGGTAGTGTGGGTGGCTTGCACACATAAAGCATCTGAGTTCTTACCCCAATTCACTTTCAACTCAAGACTCATGAAAGCAGATTTAAACTCCATTGTGGCATCACTTTTGGCTGAGCCACAGGATTACTGACAGAATCAAAGGCGGACATTCCTGGAGAGCTTATCCCAATGCAAACGTTTAACTATATCAGATGCAACAAGTGCTTCCTGTGACCTTGTAGTAAGTCACAAAGCAAGTTGAGAAATTGGAAAAGAGAAAAACTGACTGTAATATTTTATAATAGAGAATATGCCAGTGTCCACCAGAGGAGAGTTCATATGAGATTTTTGAGGTTAGGGAGACAAGAGTTTTGAAGTAAGATAATAATACTCATTAATCATGGCACCAGACAGCAAAAACATGTTGAGTTGTATATGCAAATAAGAATTTCACAATTATCTTATAAACCTATGCTGCAAGGACAAAGGTTATTCTTAAAATCATAAATATATTGTAAAGTTTTCTTGTTTGTGATATGCTGCTTATTGGTATAAGATTTAAGTCTAATGTACGTTGTACACATGACAAAACCATACTGGAGTTTTTCTCAGAGCTTTTTCCACAAAGTTTCAGGAATTGGGACCATAACTATACAAGTGGTATGCAAAAAGGAGTACATCAGGCAAGTGTCTTTCTGCTTTTGTTTAAGTAAAATGATGTATTTTGATGGATGTATGTATTCAATGATGTACGTTGGTCAAATATGCAAGTAAGAATTTCACAGTACTCTGGACACATGACAATACAACTACTACATTTGCAACAGGGATACCAGGTTAGAGCTCCCTCTGGTGGAATCTGGTGTCCCTCTAGCCTGCAGCCATTTCTGTAAGAGTGCAACATCTTCATGGTACCCTGGGACCATGTGCTGATTTCCCAATGATTATGAGGTCTTCTTTCCTTTCTCCAGCCCTCCATGACCTTATTTTCCTTTCTTAAAGAGTATTAGGGATGCTTTGCAACTGCTAGGCTACCTGCATTATAGCATGACAGGTAGTACCTCCTCCCTGGTTGTCAGTTCTTTCTCCTCTTCTTCTGAGACTCTGTCTCTAACTCTTTCAAAGCACCCTTGCCACACATGCTTAACACTTTTTATTCTAACTTAGACTCTAACAATACATAGCTCTGCTGGGAACTGAGTTCTCATTTTGGCAACAGATGAAAGGAGGAAGTCCATGATGAGAGTGAGGGCTTATAAATCTGCGGTTCCAGAAAGAATCCCCAGGCCGTGCACTCATCATTTTATTTCGCCTTTCTGTTTCTAGTAAACTTCAACGTTTTTTCATCATTCTTTTACTATGAAAATATTGAAAGAACCTCTTTGTGTCAACTTCTGCTTTTTTTAATAATACTCTTCTCTAACTGCATTTTGTCCTTATGTGCTTATAAGCCCTGTGGTTAGTACTGGAGTTGATTGTCTTGAACACACTGCAAAGATTTGTCAGATTCAGAATTCACTTAAATGTCTTAACTCTTCTAAAACTGGAATGAACTTATTTGGCTCTATATGGGTACATTTCTAAACCTGCCCCACTGCTCTTGAACATTGTCCATCCTTGAAAGTTTATCTCTTGTCTGCTCAGTTTGCCTAAATAAACTACATTTAACAGTTTTAGATTGTTAATACTGTTAATGTTCCTGCCAAAAAACAGTGAAATGTGTTACAATCACTAGATGCTAATGGCTCAAATACTGCAGAATTCCATTTTGATTATTACAAAATTTAATGTCTAGACAGGATTCTGCTTGTTGGTGTTTTAACAAACTGTGTTTGTGGAAAGAGGCCAGGTCTGATTGAGGTCTGCAGGTGCATTTAGGGAGTCAGGGATAGGACTCGGGCACTAAATCGGCCAGTTAAGGACTGCTTGTGAGTTTATCAGAATGACACCACAAAATGGAAGTCTTGTATTAGTAGAAAAGACATTATCCAATATGCATAGAGGCCCCTTACTTTGCAGGCTGTTACTCCTTATAATGGACAGGTGACTTTGGGGTTGCATGGCCCCTTTAACCAGGACCTGGGATTCTGTATAGCAAGGACACTTCCTGGCTGGTCTTGACCACAAAAGTAATTTCTGCAATGGACCCAGAAGTGATGTCAAATGCATTTCTACTCAGAGTTTAGAAAAGGGTGGACAAGGGTACAGCTGGTAGGAGAAAGAAAAAACAGAAGTCTCATAAGAAAGGTACAAAATGTGTGGAAAAAAAAGAGTTTTTGAGGTGTTTGATGATAGCCAAGTGCTCAAAACACACCACCAGATCCACAGGGGTTGAAGACAGGTCCAGTGGAACAGCTTCGGTTTTCTGCATCTATCTTGATACTTTATTCCCTTCCTTATGCTTTTATTTAATGATAAATACAACAATTGTATACACAATATGGAGCTGCTATTGGTTTGGAAAGCACCTCAAGAATGTCCCACAATGGCCATATTTTACAAATTCCTGTTTTTGAGCTCAACTCAAGTTAATAAGATGCTCCCAGTTTTAGGTTTCTACTCTCATTGCTTTTTAGCCAAATGTAAATGTCTTTATTGGGATGTGGCCCTTCAAGTACCATCCCTAGACCTTTCCAAAGAAAGTCAATCTCTCTCCCATGATCCTCAGAAATTGCATCCAGAAAGGGCCACTTATTCCCTGGGATTATGTCCTTACTTGATGTAGAACAGACTAGAGCCTATACCCATCCCTTTTGTAGCCAAGGCGAAAATAATCAGATGAGAGAAATATGGTACAAAAAGAGATACATTTATTTAACTTGCTTTAAAGTGTAATTTCCATCCCAAAGAATACAATGCATAATTCACTTATACATACATATCCAGGCCAGAGAGGACCCAATGAAATGTACAGTCAGTCTTCACCGGGGCACAATGACAGCAATACGAATTGGTCCAGTAAAGCAGGGAACAGCATTGGTCGGCTTTTGGCTTCATGATTTAGATTTAGATTATTTTATTTATAAAATTTATTATATTATTATTTATTTTTAAAACAACAGAGGTTGTGTCAAAGTGCTGTACAAAAAAGCACTAAAATAAACACAATACAAACAATCATGCAAAAGCAGATTAATAAAATAACCGATTATAACTTCCACCACAATCCCATTATACACAGTGAAAGACAGAAGAAAACAAGTAGGTCTTAAGACAACTTTTAAAAACCTCAATCGAGGTTGAAGACCTGATGTGAAGAGGCAAGTCATTCCAAAGTCTACGGGCAACAACTGAAAAAGCTCGGTCTCCCCTTGACATTAGCTGAGATCTTGGCACTACAAGGAGCAGTCGTCCAGATGACCTCAGTGCTCCTTGTGGCACATAGGGGTGAAGGAGGTCACAGATATATTTTGGATCGAGACCATGCAAGGCTTTAAAAACAAACTACAAGATTTTAAAATCAAAGCGACACCTCACTGGTAGTCAGTGGAGAGACGCTAAAATGAGGGAGATATGATCCTTTTTTCTCGACCCAATCAAAAATCTAGCTGCCATGTTCTGAACCAGCTGAAGGCACGACAGAGCAGATTTTGGCAGACCCACATATAAGGAATTATAATAATCAAGGCGAGATGTAGTAAAGGCATGAATGACTGTTTCTAAGTGCTTCTGTGAAAGAAAGGATTTCGGCTGGTAAAAACTGGACTTTACTTCCATGGAGATTTGTTTTTCAAAACTTAGTGATGACTCAAAGATGATACCTAGGTTTCTGACATCATTATGAATCATTGCTGCCAAAGGTCCTAACTGCATGCCGATTTCAACTGCAGATGTGGTAGGACCAAAAATAATCACATATATTGTTATCCTCCAGATATTAACTTAACTGCAGAGAAACCGCTTTTTCCATAATTTTGGACAGAAATGGAAGCTTAAAAATAGGCCTATAGATTGAAAGAGCTGTAGTATCAAGTGTGGGCTTCTTCAGCAAAGGCTGAACAATTGCATGTTTAAAGTTGTCTGGCATTATACCGGATTTAAACAGTTGTTAATAATAGCCAACACAATTGGACTAAATGCTCTAAAAGTATCTTTAAATAGGCGTGCAGGTAAGATATCTAGCGGATAATTGGAAGGTGTCATATGCAGGATTATATCAGCTAGCTGAGAAGAAGAAATAGGTTGAAAGGAAGTAAACTGGCTCTGCACTGGCCTTAGAGTGACTGGTGTCTTCCCACAGTAATCAACACTTGGAAGGGTAATGTTGGAATGAATGGCTTGAATTTTATTTATAAAATAATTAAGAAAAAGCTCACAGGTCTCAGGCGTACTCTCAGGGAAGCCACTGACAGGTAGGTTTAAGAGAGTGTTTAGGGTGCTGCACCCTCGGTCTCAAGGCAGCATTCGCAAATAAATATGATAAAAAATGTGATTTTTTTGATCTCACAGCCTCTTGATATGAAATTCTTAGAGCTTGCTGGAAGTCCTAAGAGACCTGCAGTTTGTCCTTTTTCCACCTCCATTCAGCCTGCCTGCATTCGCACACGAGTGGCCTCATTTAGCCAGGGCTGAACATTTGCTTTTTCCTTGGCTCTCTTTAACTTTAAGGGTGCGACCAGATCCAGAGTATCCGTACAAGTGAGATTGAGAAGCTTAACTATTTCAGTAATATCCTGACATGCAGAGAAGGCTTCTAACACCAAGGGTAAATGACTGTCAGAAAAAATACCACAGAATTTCTGTGCTGTGTCAGCATTTATACTGCACGAAAACTGCTGTGGTTTAGTGAAACTGATGGGCGCGCACAAAATTTTATTTCAAAAACAACTGCAAAATGATCAGAAATGCCGACATCAGAGATCTCCAGGTTATTTGCAGGAAGGCCAAGTGTTAGAACTAAGTCCAATGTATGTCCTCCCTGATGTGTGGGACTTGACACCACTTGAGTGAAATTAAAAGAATCCACAAGACTTAAAAAATCTTTAACCAGCAGTTTTGTTGGACAACAAACATGAATGTTAAAATCTCCCAGAATCAGCATTCTATCAACGCGTGACACCATGAAAGATAAGAACTCTGAGAACTCCGTGACAAAATCCTTATTAAGTGTCAAGCCAAAAGAAGAGATAAAAATCGTAATCAAAAATAAAGACCAAAATATTAGGGCTAAGAAATTTTTAGAAAGAGCATTTTGAAAAGGGGTTTTGAATCCACAACTCGAATGAGGAAGAGAATTCCAGGAGAACCTTTTAACCTGTTGCATCGCAAGAAAACCTTAGAGGACATGTTCCTAACAAAGAGTATATTTGCCTTAACAGTAGGAGCACCAAAATGGTACCAAGTGTGAAAACCAAATTTGTGGATGAATATAATCTTGTAAATGAAGGAGAATCGCCACAAATGGATGTCAGAATAAGCCTCAGTGAGTCAAAATGTGGAAGATTACCAGAATTGATGCACAAAAATGTTTAAAAAAAAAAATCAGAAATAGGAATCCAATCCTAACATTTCCAGGCTCTCAAACAGTTTCTATCCCAGGCCATTAAAGAGTTATGTACCACAGAGTCATCAGTATGACCAATGACTAAGTGAACCCCCCATACTACTAATCAGTTTCCACTGTTGAGTCAATATTTGGTCCCTTAGTCACTGGTTCTGAGTGTTACACATGGCATGTGTTATGGCTTTGCCAATATGCTGTCTCTTGTCCTATTTCATTTATATTTGCTTGTTTATTTTTTTATTTTTCTGTAAATTATTTTGTTATTCTTATCTATTCATTTTTGTATATATCTGTTTTTCATTAAACTTTTTCGTAACTGTCACAAATTTTGTAATTTTCCTTTTTGTTTTTTGTGTCCATTTATTTTGTCATCTTGTTGTTAGTCTGAATGCTTAGCCCAAGGGGGAAGGATGTCCTAAAACAAAAGGGTCGGTTGCAGTTTACTGTACTAATTGCAGATCAAGACCAGACTATGTAGTACAGTACAGTACTAAGGAGACGATCTTCAGGTCAAAGTGCTGTCTCAGTGAACAGGGGTTTAAGATCAATACCAAGTGTAACTAATACACAACTAGTCTTGTTTTGGTGTTGTGTTTCTCCTTTGTTTGTTCAGTTGGCCATCTGATTGCCCGTTAATGGTGGCACACCAACAATTGATGTCTCTTCCTCTCTTAATGATGTGTTGCTACGCATTCTTCGTAATTTAAAGGAACAGAGCACAAGGAAAAATACATTCCTATGTAAACTTAACATATATTGTTAATGTAAACATTATTCACTTCAAGCATATGAAAAGGCCCAGAAATCCCTATTCAGAGGGCAATGATGATGAGAGGTACTAGTTAGTAGAAATATATTTGAAGCATAATTGTGTTTTTGGAACTCATGGGCGAATCTATCATCAGGATAATCTGGGTGGTGTGTACCCCCTAGGTTGCCAAGTGGCCTTGGCATATATAATAAAAAAGTAATTCCAGCATTTTTCTACTTCTGTTTTTATCTCCTGCTCTTCCACACAACACGTGTATGTGGTTTCTTGCACATTATATCACCCTGCCTCAACAGTGGGTGATGGGAAGATTAATTAACAGGTGGGTGTTGGAACCAGCAAAGCATTGTTGGGTGTCACACCTCCACTGGTGTCAATATACCAGCTAAGGGTGGTCATCAGCCGGGAGCCAATCTTTGTAGATGTTTCATCCTTTTAATCTCAGAACATCCCAGGATGGTAGGGCAGCGGTCAATGACATCTCTCTGTCACTCCCTGCAACTGGTTTGGGTATCCCAAAAACGTTCCTTGGCTCTCTAGTTGGAATCTCTAATCCCCCAGCACTTACCTTTCCTTTGTAACCACAGCCAGCAACTTCCTTTCTCTGCACCTCCTTTCATTGCCTTTATTAGTTGCGAAGAGGTCATCAGTGTCTTCCGCAAAACATTTTGTTGAAAAACCCAGGAAGCCAAGAAAGTCAGCTTCCACTGGGTGTTACTGTATTCTACAACCTTTCCCTCTACACTGTGCTGCTAGCTTAGCGTACTTAGCATTCCTTTCATAGGTTTCCTGGATGCTTCCCCCATGGCATGTATTACCCTTTCACGCCTGCTCTCAGCTCACTTAGACACTCATCATGAAGAAAAAAACACAGGAACAAAGATATACTGTTATGATTTACTGCACACCAAATGGCAAAAAGAGGTTCAGGCCTCAATATACCCAAAACCCAAACCAGTACTCCCCTGGTCTAACTCAAAAACAGGCTTCAACTCTGGCAGCCTGACTTCAAACTCAAGCAGCAGGTTTTGAGGCCTAAGCAGGCCCAAAAAACAGGCTTTTAAGATAAAAATTCTCTTAAGATACCTCTCAAAGGAAAGAAACTGTGCAAATTGTGGTTTGAGTGCACAACCCTTATAAATGAAAATATTTATTGAAAAAAAAGAGCAAAATAGGCAATCCAAAGAAAAACAAGTCGCAAAGCACAATCTGTAAAGAAAATCAAGAACCAGAGAAAAAAAAAAATCAATAAACTATAAAATCAAACAAGAAGACAACCCTCACAAATCCAGTCTTTCCATCATAATGCACCACAACCTGAGATTCTCTAGCATGAGCCTTAAATAGCTAGAGGAAGGTCTCCAGAGTGGTGGACCAGCCTCCAGGGGTTCCACAAGTTCAGCACACAGAATGGATATAAAGGGACATACTGCAAATAATAAATAATAAAAAAGTCTGATGGAAATTACATGAAAATATTTGATTTGATATACTTTGTTAATGTCCAAGGGGAAATTGTCTTTTCGCATGACCTTTGGGGTTCAGAGTTCAGGTTAAGTGCCAAAATCAAAAATGATTTCAAAAATGAAAATTCTATCTGTAACAAAAAATATATAAGCAAAACATATCCTGATGACAGTCCTGATGACAATAACATAACATATATAAGCAAGACACATCCTGATGATAATCCTGATGACAATATCAGCACTGTCAGAGAAGGTAAAGACATCATAAAGTATTAAATGAGATACCAATGCCAGTTTATTTTAACCACCCACTTGTTGTGACTCATTTAGCAGAAGGAGCAGACCAAAGGAAGAAGATACAGTGTCTCTTTAAATTTAATAACTAGGAATTGACAAGGTGTCAGAGAGACAGACCAGGAGAAAAATGAGCATATTTAAATAGTGATACCAAATACAAAATGAAATCAAAACTCATTAATAGGAAACAATCAGAACTCAGTTACCTAATTTTAAAATTGAAGCCTTTCAATAATTAGGACCAGTCCTTTTAGATAGTAAAGTGCACCACTATCTTACATAATGGCAATATGATGACATCACATGCCACATTGCCATCAGTCACGTGACTGACAACAGACATTGTTACCAATAACATTATATTACCACAACTCAAAAATACCAACATGGTCACAACATTACCATAAAAATGAACACTACATCAAAATATCAACCATATTATATTCAAAATAATTCACAAGGGCACTAATATTACAGTTGAAGCAGAAACCTTGGCAACCTTTAAGAAGTTCTTGGATGAAATAGTGGGACAGCTTAGCTATTAGCTAAACAAACGAGCTTGATGGACTGAATGGTCTCCTCTTGTTTATCAAATTTCGTGTACTCTTCTTGAATTCTTAACACAGCTGAAGGCAAATATTTAGTTGATTTGAAAAGTCTAGATATGCATTAATGGAAGATGTTAATCAAAGGTGTAAGAGATTTTGCATAGTAACATTGTCAAGCATTTATGACCATTAAAAACATTTTCACAATAAATCCAGTCCTATATAAGCAAGGCCAAGGACAGTTAAGGACAATTCATCACTATGTGTGGAAAGGCCGTCTGATGAAGTGATTAACAAACTCTGATGTAACTGACATGGCAGGGATTAAGTAATGCACTGGCTTTTTTGCAAAATTATTAGTGTATGAACCGTGACTTGTTATATCCATGAATCCATAAATCCTGTGTTACTTAACTCCCTCTCAGTTATTTACAGTATCTCCTCATTCCATTAGTGCCCAATAATAAATACTTAGAATTACCTTGGCAGTAGCTGTTGTTTCAGCCAGGCCAGTCTTATTCTCAAGTGTTTTGGAGGCGTCTGACAGGTGGGGGCATCTAGAGGTCTTGTACCATTGCTTTTGGGGTTCACAGATAAAAATGAAGCCCGACTGAAACAACAGAAATCACTAATGTCCAAATAAGTGTCAGCATAGAAAGACAACTCTGATTACCTATCTGAGTAAAAATTATATCCCGCTAACTTATCAAGTTATTGTGTCAAAGCTGTGAAGGAGCCAAGAGCCACAGGCCAAGAGAGCCAAGTTGACGTCATGGCTCAGTGTGTCGCCTTGGAGTTGCATCGATAAAATAGCGACTTCTGTCTAGACCCGACATCAACATTAAAAATACATTGTAGTATTTGTCCTGTTTTGCCTCTATAATCCTGTTAGTAAGCACTGATCTCCTGTAAATCTTTTACTGTTTGTTTTAACCGTAAGGTAAATGGCGGACCCCGGGCCCCCAGTCAAACCCTTAACGTTTATGTAGTCTCATTGCTATGGTTATACGAGTCTTGCTAACTTACTGCAGCATTTTCAGTTTGTTATTAACATGGCACACCTTATTATCCTTTGTCCTTCTGGACTACTCAATTTACTGAACGTTGGATTCATCAGATAGCCTGGCAGACACTAAAAATCCTCTTTTACTCTGGTTTGTGACTAACGCTGACTATTTCAGTTCAATCAGCATTTAAGATTGAATAGCATAGACTGTACAGTAAATCATATATGCAGTTTGCCTCTTTTAACAATTCATCATTGCTTTGCACAAAACCCAGACGTTGGCTTGAATGACAAGTAAAAACAATCTTATCAAGTTTCCTGAGAGTCCCAGTGATAGAGTCTGCCAAGCGTTCCAGGGTGCTGCCAAAGGAGTCAGGACTGTTTATTAAGTATTTCAAATGGAGATATACACATTTCATTTCCAAGTTTCTGACATAACAAAGACTAAATCACTAAACCAACCCAAAAATGACAGAGAAGCTACACAGATAGTAACCTGTTGAAAACAACCCCGCTCTTAATGGCATGACCTAAAAGCAGCCTCATTCTTAGACGTATTCAGTGGTGTTCATACAAGCTGACTGTTTTCAGCTTCAACATTTAGTGCACAATTCATTATTTTATACTTATACATTCCGGGTAACTTATTCTTTGAATGATAGCGAGAACAAGGTAGAGCACCAAACACATTGCACTTTTGTTCTCTATCTGTATTCTGCTTATGTGTAATGGAGGAAAGTCTTTGTCAAAAGATTAGCAGAAATAGAGGAGTCGGCCAGGATGAAGAATGGCATTGATCTTCCATTACAAGGTTTGCTAGCATGCATCTAACATACTTCTACTAACTAAACACAGTAATGGTAATTAGGGACTTTAATATTAAATGAAATTATAAGAAGGGACATGGCTAGAGGTGAGTGGTGTGACAAAAAAAAACTGTGAATAGTTTTAACAATAGAAAAGTCCTGTCAGAAGTTATTTTAATAAATAATAAATCAAACAATCAAACAAGCCAATAACAAATTACATCAAGGGCAATCTTTACAGTAGTAGCACAAAATAAAAATAACTCACCCAGAACCTCCTACTTCACATTTGTAATGTTTCTCTTCTGCTGTGAATAATCTCTGTGTCAGTGTCACTACAGAAGTCCACACGACTACTGTTAAGACACAGGATCATAAAACTCCAAAAAGAGGCCTAAAAATCTCAAAAACCAGGCCAGCACTCCCAGGCAGGCCTCAAAATTAAAAGTATTCCTGGCCCTGAACCTCCAGTGGTGGGCTGTTTTACCTCCAGTCAGGAGGTAGATAGAGAGGCAGAAGGATCAAGAACTGGTGAAAACTATATGCATTGTTTTGTCAAAGGAAAGAGGAACCATACTTGAAGTTGGAGACAAGCAATGCTGAAAACCAAAGAAAACTCAATAAAAACTAACCAAAAGTCTTTTAGGTTTCCACAGATTTGGACAGTGATATAGTCTGATAGGAAGTGTGTTATATTGTTGCACCCGTGACATGACTGGCCCCTACCGATGCTTAAATTGCGTGAAACAATTGAGTCACAAAATGGTGTGTTGGCAAAATAAAAATATAGCCGCTAATAAATATAACCTTTGATAAGGATTTGCTATATTGATTTTAATTACACCGCAAGAATCACAATATTGAAAAACTGGTAATGAAAGCCTTACTTTAACATAACAAAATCAATTTCTTCCAGAAAAAAATATACAATCCACAGTGCTTGGTGATTCAATACAACAAGTTGTTGCCAGAATACAGGCAGGCCTTAAAATTTATTTCACAATTAAGTATCCCATCCTAATGATATTATAATATCAGCTTTAAGGGTTCATCATTACGCTGCTCATCTTATAATCTGTGCGCAACGAAATGCTCCATTAGATGATATGAGCACTTCATAAGAGTATAGTGACTTTGAGTGGTCTCATTATTTCCAGACTAGCTCACCTACACACAGTGTTGGCTATGAGACTGCTCTCAGAACCAGGTCTTCACAAAATAGTTTAAAATATTATCCATTTTTGCTGTGCGCCCTCCCACCTCATAAACTATCAACTTTGGGGGAGGAGTGGAAGCTTTACATTCGTCAAAAATTTCGATCTACAGTTTTCGACGGATCTCAACTTTTTAGGGTCCCCTGATACCGAAAACATTGATATCTTGATGATGAGTGTGTATCCGAATATGTGTGTATGTGTGTCGCAGGATGGTCTAGAGCTAAAACGGCTGGATGGAAAAATACCAAATTTGAAACCTAAGCCTGTTATGAGATGATGATATGCTGATTAGTTTTTTGAGCCAAATCGTGCAAGATAAAGAAGAACCCTCAAATACCATAATTCTGCAATTAATTATGAATTCTTGTTATCAATTGCTATTGTAATGACCTATTTTATGATCAAAAAGTTCAGCGCCAGAACGGTAAATAATTACTGAAATGTTATAGAATAGTTTGGGTAACTTGGTTCCAAGGGCACAAAGCATCCTGATGCTCACGTCCACATTTTTTTCTTAAGCCTGGCCAGTCACTCATCAGAACAATGGAATGTGGGGGTCAGATGGAAGACTAATGGGACTTAATGTCAATTTCTGAAGTTCCTAAAAAATATAAAATACAAATCAGGTTTTATAACAAAGCAGACCAAAAGATTATTGCTCAATGAAGTGACAGTCTGACTACACAATAACCTGTCTACTTCAACAATGTTTATCGCACTAGAACGGCCATCACAGTGAGTGACAATGGAGGTAACTAAAACTGGTTAGTGCTGTTGTTGCAGAAGTTAGACCCCATTCAATGCAGTCAAGTGTAGTCTGCACCTTCTCCCTTTGTCTAAGTGAGTTTTTAATCTGCTTTTCCTTTTGGGGGGGGGGGGTTATTGGGGGACACTGAGAGTGAATGCAATGTCAGCCTGGCAGTCCCCCTCCAGAGTTGTTTCTTGCCTTGTATTTGTTGTGACTAGAATGCAATCTGCAACCCCAATCCATGTCCAAACTCTGAACTGGAGTAAGGAGGTTCAATAACTGAGTAATGGATAGTTGGACACAGCTGAGGCTTTTCATCTCCTCTGTAGAGCTTTGTTTCAAGGGGTGATGTTTAATCAACAATTAGGACACTCGACGCGTGTTTTTTGAAGTGCACATCTCCTTCACATATTTATAACCTTTTGTCCTTCTTTCAACAGCTGAACTGATCTGAGAATGCGACTTTATCCCAGCGACAATAATACAGTAAATCTGGGTGCATAGATTTGCTATCTGCTCTATCTCGAGCTGGGGCTTTTATCGGTGTCTTTTTACTCATGCAGCTAGACAAACATAGATGGCACAACTGGAATGCCTCCGCTCTTATGCTGGCAATTTCCTGTGTTAATCCTCAGCGGTTCGCCTGGACAGACCTTTTCAATTGCTGCTATTGTTGGCTTGTGTATGGATGATCACCCAGCCTGTCAGTCAGAAGATTCAGCAGTCTGCTGATAAACAACTGTTACAATAAAATGAAAGAATGAAACCCTCCTAGCCCCCTACACCACCCCCTACCCCATTTTCACTGAAACCCTTACATCCAGGTTTATGAAAAGCCTGCATCCAAAGCGCTTTTTATGGATTTCATCTCTAGTGACCCGAGCGTCATTCACCTGCCACAGATTTTCATACTCTGCTCAGCACACTTAGCCTGATTATTTAAATACATGCTGGGGGAAAAAATAATTTCTTGCATTCCTTATTAGCCCAGTAGTTTAATATTTGGACTCTAAGCCATAACACAAGAAGGTTCAATCATCACCTCTAACTTACTCTCAAACCATTTTTAAGCAAATCAATTAAACTAGCCTTTGCACCAACTGTAGAAAAAAAAAAGACTATAAACAAATATACAACTGTATAGCACTAAACACATGATCAAGGCAGATTTTGAATACTGAAAGGTGCTATATAAAACAAGACAGTCAGCTCAAAACAAATCCTGAAAGATAATGACTTTGTGGAAAAGATACATACAGACTGTCAGGGTTGAACTGGCATGAAAATGGCACAGGACAAAGGATAGGAGGAAGAAGAAGTTGGGAGCATGCACTTACAGCGTGTTGCCGCACCCAACACAACAAACCATCTGGATAGGGTGCAACGGGACAGACCCAATAAACAACAAACCTAGTGCAACGGGACAGACCCAATAAACCAGCTGGAGACCCCCTCCAAATATCAGTTTAGGCAGACAAGGCCATAAGGCTTGAGAAAGGTAATTTAATTTTTGTACATTCCTGTATGCTTTATGCAAGTTGATATGCCTTAGCATTCACTCAAAATGAGGAAGGAGTGCCGAGTTACTTTTGCAGGGTTACATCCTCTCATTTTTTAACACACTTTGACCAATTCACGGTGGTGGAGGAGACACAGCCCATCCCATTTGCACTGGTTTCAGGGTTGAACATAAAACATGCATCTGAATTGTAAAAAATATCACTGCAAAGATTGTTCATCCTACTCTAGTAAGCCCCTATGACTAAAATAGGTCTGTCATATAAATAAGTAAAAATTCACTGTAGGGCTGTTGTGAAAGCCTGATAAAATGACGAAGAACTGCAAATAAACATTAAATAACCAACACTATACAATATTTCTGAAAACCAACCACCCATTTTGTTGCAGGACATGTGCATTGGGGCAATTCTGCTCCATATGAGAGAGCATGTCTTCTACAGATGTAAACAGAAAACAGGAGGGCAGAGAAGAAATCCACATGAACATGAGAACACACTCCATGAGAAAGGCTGCGGAGTCTGAGACGAACCCAGAGACAGAAGCACCAACTGCCACACTGTCAATGCCTTCTTTCCCTTTTGCCTGTACTGTATCTTGTGTGTGATATTACAGGAATAACCTGTGTGGAACAGGGGCTTTTATTAGAGTAAATACTACTGATGACCACATCAGATTATTTAAACCATGCATATGTCTTTCTGCATTGAAACAGTTAATGATCTTCTTTTTCTTCTTCTTTCGTCTACTCCTGTTAGGGGTTGCCACAGCGGATCATCTTCTTCCATATCTTTCTGTCCTCTGCATCTTGTTCTGTTACACCCATCACCAGCATGTCCTTTCTCATCACATCCATAAACCTTCTCTTAGGCCTTTCTCTTTTCCTCTTGCCTGGCAGCTCTATCCTTAACATCCTTTTCCCAATATATCCATCAACAGTTATTAAACAGTTATAAACAGTTATTGATACAGATCTTCATTTTCTGTCCTTTATTTATGTCCATATTGTACGCACTACATCATAAGCAACATGTCTGGTATTCAACCAGCCAAGACAGGAACATGTCACTCCTCTTTTCAGATCTCTACACTGGCTACCTGTAGCAGTACAAATTAAATACTAATCCAAGATACTTGCATACAGAGTAGTCTGAGGGTCAGCACCTTAGTATATGAAGGCCCTTGTGAGGTTCCATGCACCTTCTTGCCCGCCTATATGTGGCATCAAATCTTAGTTCAGACACTCTTCAACTGAAGATCCTACTTGGGGGAATGAGCAGCCCATCTCCATTCAAACTTCTGAGCTCCTCGATGTGTTTAACAAGCATTTAAAGACCCTTGTTTGGTGAATTTCTGTCTTAATCGGAATTGGGAACTGTAATTAGCTTGCATTTTGTTCTGAGCACTTCACTTGTAGTGATCAATTTTTCACTTTTTGTCCTTTAACACATTTTCCCAAAGAGTTCCCCAGACTGTTGTTTGCTTGATTATGTTAACCTCTTTTGTAAGTGGCTTTGGTTAAAAGCATCTTCTAGCCAAATAAATGTAAATCTAAATAGCTAATACCAAAAGTTTAATGGGTGTGATCTGTCTATCGTTGTCATCTACCTACTTCATTTAAGTGCAACATCCATGAATCAACAAGTTCAAATTTCAAGCAGTACAAATGTTTTTGAAAAGTGTGGCCAGGGACTGAAGCAATTCCCCCATCCTGGCACTTCTGAGTGAACTTCCAGTTATTTTTGTGGCGATTATGGGTTAAAATCTTGTCACTCACTTATACATTATAAAACCTACATATCTACCTTATTTCTGGGTGTGAATGTCTTTGACCTGAAGCTCCACTGAGAGTTGATCCACAATAGTGCTGATATGAAAAACTGGCCATTGCATTTTTTCACAACAAATATGCTATGTTTGCTGACTATTTTCCAGGAATTTCGCTGTTTGAATTTTTTTCCCAGCGCCTCATGATTCTTTGAGAAAGGCCAGTGTGATATCACGGAGCTGTAGCGAGTTGGATGGGATAGTTGGCAAATGTTTCCCTAACCATCATGGACACTCAAAAGACCTTTGCAAAAAAAAAAAACTAACACAGCTTATCCTTCCTCACTGATTTAAATGCATTTTACTGACTTTGGCAAAGTTCTCGAATTGTTCCCCAATTTCAGTGGGATTCTTTCATCACTACTCCCCCACTTTGTGTCCAGCACTTGTGAGACAGACTCTGGCTCATCTCAATTTTAAACTTGACTAAACCAGTTTGAAAATGGAAGCATGGATGAATGTCTTTTCACTTCTAATAAAAGAGACAATGGCATCAATGAAAAATTCACTCTTCTGTTCTATTTAGATCTGCTTTCTCTCAGCCACTTGTGTCATTTCTTCAACAATCTGAGTTTATTTGTTTTCTTTTAGCACTTACGCAATAGCATCATTTATTTTTACCTCCGCTTCATTGATTTTGTAAAAAAAAATTTGTGCATGTTTCTATTTTAATTTCATTACAGTATTAACTCTAGACATATAATCATATGTTCATAAAGTTACAGAGATGTAAAAGGTCCTTCCATTTTCCTGTTAAAGTGTGAGTGCCCTAATGCTGTAAATACCAATACGTTATATTTTTCAGGTACACTAACCCTATCTGCTCAATTTGCTGTATAACAAATGGATGATGAGGCTATTTCAGTAACTTCTAAATATAGCAAATCTGAATCTTCATAAAATAAATGCCCATCGTTCTAGCATTGCTCACAGTTTACGACCTATTAAATGGATGCTGGTGGTGAACAGCTTGTTAAGAGCCTGGAAGGAAAAGACATTAATCAAAGAATTTGCTTATTGCACATGAACAGAGCCATACGTTTTCCAGTATAAATTTTCTCATAACTGGCTTTGGTTTTAAGAAATTTGGAAAATCCTGCTTTTAATTTAAGCTATGATCTTTTCCATCATGCATTCTTCAATATAAAAAGAGCTTTAATTCAACTGGAACAAATGCTGTTGATTTGAAGACATTACCCCATGTGTCGTGTAGGAAAATAATCATAAAAATAGTGCTTATGAACCCTTTATCTTCAGTTCTTTGATCATTTTGCAAATAATAGCAAAAAAAAAAATCCTACAGTAGATGGTATATGTAGACAAAAGAATTCTTGAAAGGCCAAAAGAGGTTTAAAGTTTCTGCAGTTAGATCTCATAATAAATTTCACATAACTTAATATACAGCATTATCCAGGTGTAATAAACAGACCAAAACAAAATATGAAGAGTTGGGATCCCAGCCGGGTAAAAGCTTGTTCAATCAAATGAATTATTTTAAGGTAAAGAAGTATTGCAATTCTGTCAAAGATGTGGCCTCTAGGGATGCTCCTTTTAAACTGACACCATTCTTCTGGTTAAGGCAATCTTTACAAAGAGGTAAAGCTTGATGAGTGTGGAAGTAATAACAGCCATCTCCGGGTCGGACTTCCTGTTATCATGGGAACAGGAATGGAAGGAAGAGTATGTATAGTGTGATCCTCTTTCTAGTCCTCCCAGCATGTCATTAAATTGGTCCATTTAACATTCTCAAAAGGGTCATGTGTTTGACATAACCTCCACACCACCTTCCCAGCTTAGTCATAGGGGAGTGAGTAAGTGATCCTAGTTGTGAAGTTGTGGTCACATGAGAATCATGTGGAGATTCCCCTTATGATATATTTTTACTGTAAAGTGATAGGGCTAGGGTTCAAAAATCCATCTCATCACCCATGGATTACATTCTTTACATGTGACCATTCAGTGTAGCATTGCATAACTGGGGATGACAGAGAACTCTCATCCCTACAGGTAGAACCCTCAAGTGTGCAACGGCCCATTCAATGTTCAGCGATTTGTCTCTCAAAGTGAGATACTTTCTCTCTAGCAGTTTTTGGCTGAGATACTTTAAGGATGCTCCATGCCATCAACACTCTGAGGCCAGTCTCAGAAGTGTCAGTCTAGTAAATAAAAGGCAAACAGAAGTTAGGTAATATTAACAGAGGTGCAGTAATTGGGGTCTTTTTAAAGTCATGAAATGTTTGTCTTGCTTCCATATTCCATACCACTATATTAGGGGCCCAGTGTCTTGTTAGATCTGTTAAAAGCACAGCCCATAAGAGTTGTTGGACGCAAACTTATGACAGTACCTCACAGACCTCCAAGAAGCTTGCACTTGTCTTTTGGTTTTGGGATGGAGTCAACTTTATATGGTGACCAACTTAGACATTTGTATCTTGACTTTACCCTGCCCTTCAACATATCCAAAAACCCATTAGTAAGACCAAAGAATCAATTGTTTCAATTAATGCATCAGATGGGACCTTTCATGGTTTGTAAAACAACGGAAAGGTAGTGTAAGTGTTCTTCCCATGTTACAGAATTGTGTGAAAATATTATCTAGATGTGCAGCAATAATGTTATTGTGGGGCTTAAGCAGTCCATCCACAGATGTAAGAGGGTCACCGGAGTCCTGTGAAAAACTAAAGGGAAGGACATGATTCTACTATTGAGCACTTTTGGTACTAATTTTTTTTACTTTGCTACCAGGGTCAAAGGTTTCTGCTAATAACATTTTGTCATGTCAAATGCACTTAGGAAACAGACTTGCCCAAGTCACTTGATAACCCTGGGCATGACAAGAAAAAAACAAAACCACATGGGGTTCTGGACCTCTTGTTGTTACACACAGATAATTGGCTAACTGCTCTGCTGATGGACAGCTTCTCTCTGAGTCTTTGATCATTCAAATATGTGTAAAACATTACCAAACCCCCTTGGTAAAACCTGTCTGATGTATAAGTTACCAGTTTACCAATCATTCTAACCTAAGACTATAATGTGACTTACAGAATTTCAAAGAAAAATGCATGGGATTGAAACAAAAACAGAAAAGCTATTCTTACAGTGCTTCTCACAGGACCTCACAGCACTGCTCTGTATGAAAACAGTAGCAAAGCTCCAAAGTTCAAGCACAGGTCATCGCAGTGAGTCTGAACATCTTGTGCCTGATACTTCATAAGAACTTTAATTCATGTACCATAAAAAGCCTAAATTAAACCAAAAGACCTATACATACCAAATTAAATAGTTCTAAAGGATAGCAGAAAACCACAATAAGGAGCTAATGCCACTGTGCTGAGGCAGTGGCTACAAGGGATTTGTTGGCTGTAACCCTAAGGTAGTGCAGCCAAGGCTTATTTCAGCATCTGAGAGCTGTTAATTAAATAGGGACCTTGCCCTTTACATGAAAAGAAAACATAAATTCATAATTAACAAGGTATGCATGGACATTAACTAAACTAACACAAAGGACTAAAAGAAAATATTTAAAAAATAAAGAGGAATAAATGTAAATTTACTTAAAGAAACAAAAGTAAAGATCCTGGGATGAAAGTTACGAGAAGCTACAACAGTCCCATTCAGATTTCCAGTTCGCTATGTGGCTTAGTGAATTACGCATAAGAACAAGCAGAAGTGGGTCAACAGAAGCAATGGTTGTGATATCTTGCAAGATCAAAAATTGAACTTTGTTTTTGGGGTAGGCATATGTTCTGCACTCTGATGTTTTTGCCTCAATGAGCCATGTCGCTGCAAGTGCCTTTTTTGTCTATTTTTATGAGTGTCAACCTACTTAGCCATAAAAACACTTCCTTAGACTGGAGGTTCTTCTCCTCTTGTGCTTAAACATCTCCCATTTGTTGGGAGACCCCATTTAGGTGTTAGGGGAACAGTTGTGTGTGAGATGTGTCACCAGTAGAGAACTTGGTGGAACAGGGAAGGTTAAAATATGGTTGGCAAATACACTACATCAGTAAAAAAAAAATACACAAATCACTTAAAAAAAGCATGAAAAGGTATAGTAACACAATAGAGAATATGCTAAAGAGTCCATTTAAATAACTATGTCCTGCTGGATTCCAAAAACAGGAGATAAAAACAAGTCATAAGTAATGACCAATTGCCAAAAGAGCCTGCATTGTGAAGATCAAAGTACAAGACCCATAAAAATATTCAGTGACCAAATATTCACAATATTAGAAAGGATGCCCATACATAGGAAATCCATGTTTAGGTATCTAGCTATTTCTCATGCTACATTCGCCAACAGAAACAAAATGGCTTCACAAAGAACATTTGAAACTAAGGGTTTTAGTAGACATTCATTTTAGAAACTTTTGAATATAAATAAAATGGTGAGTCAGTATAGTACTTCCAAAGCTGAGAAATGAATTGCCTTAAATAGGCACAACAGAAGCTCTACAAAAATGTGTGTAGATCTCAAGAAACCTAAAAGACAGATGTGCACTACAAAACAGATATGGACCAATAGAGCACACTTCAAAACCAAAGGCAGTCTAGCCCCAAAATCAACTGGCAGAATTCCTGCCTGCACAGGCCCAAAATTGAGGTAAAATCTTAAAGTCACAAGTATCCAAAGGGAGAAAGGGAAAAGCCATACACAACCTTGGGCCAGAGGAAACTAAACTATTTATATGATGGTAAAGCAGGTCCACGGCTCAAAAAGAGTGGCCGTTTTAATAAATAAGTAAATAATGAACGCGCTCGTGCTGGGTAGTGGAGCAGGTGCAAGTGATCTACCAGAAAGATGCCCCATCTCTGGGTTGGTGCAAAGTGGTCAGCTGTTTTGTGCGCTGCATTGCCAGCATGTGTGGGCAGTCCAATTGGCTTATTATCAGCCGGGGGTGACAATCAGGTGATCGCACCTGCAACCGATTCCCAGCCTATAAAGGGGAGAACAAGATGAGAGAAGAGAAAAGAGTCAAGAAAAGAGTGGAAGTAAAAAGACAGGTGAAGAAGCAGGAAGGAGAAAGAGAGAGAAAGCAAGTCGTTGAATAGAGTGAAAGCAGGTGGATGGGAACAGAGAACCAAGCAGGAGCGAGTGGTCATGCCTCATCCGCCATGGTCATCTGGTTATGTTATCAACGATGTCGGGTTCAAAAGGCTCCCATTATGGAAGAGAGAGCAAGTAGCCGACCTGCATCTTCACAGAGGGGAGCCACCGTGTTTGCAGTGTCACTTCATGCTCCCTAATAAGAGGGTCGAGGATGCGTCAGAGGGGATTGGGAGCCATAATGTCACTGGCATGTGAAACCACAAGATGGACAGTAGGTGTCGTCTTTTGACTGGGTCTAGTGTCCAGCTAAGCCTTCTGAAGAGCAGATAGAGAGAAGGTAGTGGAGTGAGCAGGTGTGTTAAAGCCCTTGCCTTGTGCAGATGGGCTTGTAGCAGTGTGCTTTTTGTAAATAGCTTTGTCTCCTTCTTTGATTATGTTTCTTTTGAAAAGAAGGAGAAAGGAAAAATGGATTTTTAGTGAATTGCTTTTGTAAACAGCCTTTTGATTTCTTGTTCCTTGACCATTTAGGAAGAAGAAAAAAATTATTAGATTTTTGTAAACAGAGTTTAGTATAAGATTTTTCCCCCCTTTCCTGATTTTTATCTCAGAAGGTAAGGCAGAAGACTGTATTTTTGTATATATTTATCATTTGAAAATTTAGTTTTTTGTGTGAGAATCATTAAGAACCTTGTTTCAGTTAATGGCGCTGAACTGTGTTTTAGTTTGGGGTTTCAATATTGTAGTTTGTTTTTTGGAGTACCTGTAAATAAAGAACACTCTATTTTCAATTTTATAAAGTTTTGTCTGTGTCTATTTGCTCTCACTAATGGTAATTTGGTGCCCAGAATAGATGTAGTCTGGTGCCACTCCCTCTACACGGGGGCTCACATGACCCCACATTCTGAGCTTCTACATAAGGTGGACAGGGCACGTCACTACATACATTAATACATAAATAAACATAATACAAATGTGCAAAATAATTAATAAACAAACCAATATTCATAAATAAAGAAGGGCGAAAAACATGATTGATAACAAAAATACAGTATCATATACAATTATTTTCAAAGAAAACAAAAACATCCATCCATCCATCCATTTTCCAACCCACTGAATCCGAACACAGGGTCACGGGGGTCTGCTGGATCCAATCCCAGCCAACACAGGGCACAAGGCAGGAACCAATCCCGGGCAGGGTGCCAACCCACCACAGAACAACAAAAACATCCAAAAATAAATAAATAAATAATACTCGAGCCAGGGAAAAGTCCTACTGACATGTTTGGTTATTTCTTCAATATAATTCTATTTTTTTCATGGGATGTTTTTATTTGTATTCAAATTTTAGCTTTAGCTTTTCTCAACATTAGTTTTTAGATGTGAGGTTGTCTTAGTGCTTTCAACTAAGGCCATGAAAGATGTGACGACGGGGGTCACAGGGTATAAAGTTTGCATTTTTGGGAGTTACTTTATTGTTTTGAGTATCCAGATATCTATCAAGGTTCATTTGTGTATTTCTAACCTACAAAATTTGGGAAACTACAATACAAACACCTATGACCGAAGCAGTGGACACAATAAAAATACACCTTGGGGAAAGGTGTATCAAAATAAATCAATGGTCGTGTAGGGAGTAAAGGACACAGGGAAGTGTTCACAAATTGAGAAGTCATTGAAGACAAAAAGCAATTCATTAGGATTGTGTGCAGTTGGAGAAAATCACATCTCCATATGTATTTGAGCATGAGTGATTTGCACCAGAAGGCCTGATTTAATTCCAGTGGATAATAAGTAGTGGTCTTCGGAGGGAACAAGACCCAATCACACATGACTATTACCAGATATTCTTATTACTACTCTTATTTTCATTCTAATTTTCTCATGCAGAGGAAATCCACAGAAGTGATTGAGTTACACTGAAAGTAGGGGATGAGAGTGAAGCCAAAGTTGCATAACTACAAAGTGTACCATGGAGATGTGAAGAGAGGTATCACAGGAAAGAGTAGAAGCAAAGGAGTCCCAAATGGAAAGGGTAAGAACCTACCACCTATTCTGGTGTCCCCTTAAATTACAACTGTATTGGAATAGAATGGTTTTGGTCTGCTTTGTAGCATCATTTCTTGAATGGCTTACAGTCACTGAAAGAATAATGAACCATGGATTTTTCCATCAGCTTCTTACAATCAACGCATTTGATCTACAAACAGCATATGGGTTATTTAGTACAACAAACTAAATCCATGAAAGAATTGATTTGACAGAAAGCAGATATTTATCATTTTTGGAAAAACACTCAAAATCTGTATTTTTTCTCTAAATTAAAATGCTATGACAGGAGTTAATGTGAGCAGATCATGCATGGCAGGTTGAAAACTTTGATAAGCTGGACTAATACTAACACAAACCATTGTGTGGGACTAATCAACATGTATAGAAAATATCAATGTCAATTTATTTATATAGCACATTTAAAACAACATAGGAATGCTGTGGCCAAAGTGTTTTACAATAATAGAATAAAAGAAAAACAAACAAATAACATAAATAACATAAATAGAAATAAAACAAATAAAATAAATAATAAATAGAAGTAAGATTACATAATCACAATGAGGAAACCATCAGTATTACTGAAGGTCACAGAAAGCAAGTGAATAGAAATGAGCTTTAGTCTTGTTTTGAACAGTTCAATTGTAGATGACTCCTTTATATGATGAGGTAAAGAGTTCCACAGGCGAGGAGCAGCAGCTGCAAAAGCCCTGTCCCCCTTAGTTTTACACTTGGTACAAGGGACAACAAGAAACAACTGACCAGAAGATCTAAGCACTCTAGATGGCTGGTGTAAAGCACACAGTTCAGATAAATAGGCAGGAGCAAGCCCATGTAAAGATTTAAAAACTAGCAACAAGATTTTAAAATCAATTCGAAAACTGACAGGCAGCCAGTGTAAAGAAGCTAATACTGGAGAAACAGAATCAGACTTTCTTGCCCCAACCAGAAAGTGAGCGGCAGCATTCTGGACCAACTGTAACCTGCACATCAGGGATTTATTAATCCCAGAATACAGCGAGTTGCAGTAATCAAGGCAAGAAAAGATAAAAGCATGAGTAGCTTTCACAAGATCCATAGAAGATAAAAAAAGACTTGATCTTACCTAATAGACAAAGCTGGAAAAAGCAACTCTTGACTACAGAATTAATCTGTTTCTCAAAAGAGAGGTTACTATCAAAGGCAACACCAGAATTGTGGACTTGAGGTTTGAAAAAAGACAGAGAAAGAGCCTAGAAGTCCAAGACCAATTTGGGCTTTAGCTGATGGACCCACTATAAAGCACCTCTGTTTTATTTCGATTCAGATCAAGAAAATGATTAGCCATCCAGGATCTTAGTTCAAAAAGACAGTTGTGCAGTTGATTCATTGCAGAGTTGCAGAATGGAATATAAACCTGTGTATCATCAGCATAGCAGTGAAAAGAAATGTTACATTTCCTAAAAATAGCTCCAATAGGGTGAAGGTATATACAGTAGAGAATAAAATAGGACCCAAAATGGATCCCTGAGGAACACCACATTTAAGAGGAGTGAATGAAAAGTGTCTACCAATTAGATATGACCTGAACCAGTAAAGAGCAGCCCCTTTAAACCCAACAAGATGTTCAAGCCGCAACAGCAATATCTTGTGGTCAATAGTGTCAAAGGCACCAGACAGGTCAAGGAGGACAAGTACTGCAGCATCACCCGAGTCAGTAATAATAGAGATGTCTTTGAATACTTTAAGGAGGGCCATCTCAACACCATGATAACGCCTAAAGCCAGATTGGTAGATCTCAAATAAATTATTGGAGTTAAGGAGATCAACCAATTGATTATAAATAATTCTTTCTAATATTTTAGCCAGAAATGGCAATTGGGAAATCAGTTGAAAATTGGCTAAAACTCCAGGCTGCTCCTTTAGGGGGCGGTATAGCTCCCTAGTTGGAATAAGTTCTTTTGTAATTGCAGCGTTTTAAGTAACCGAAAACTATATAGATATAATATTAAAAGGCGATACCTCTCCCATAGTGATACAGCGGTAAAAAAAATCACATAAGAGAAAATAACTTAGCTTTCTTTAATGACGATTTACGCGGCATTACAGACGGGAAGCCTATGGCAAAGACAATACCAAGGTGGGATCTTGATCTATACAGTCTGCCATCTTTCGTCACTGCGCTGGAAGGCTTTTCAGGACGGATGACGATATCACCCATCCGTCCATGGCTTCGAAGTGTTTGGCTGCTGTCCAAGTCTTTATATACGGTCTTCTCCACGTGTAGGCCCTCACGTCGGCAAATAGTCCATTTCCAAACAAGGAAAGAAGATTTTGTGCTGACAGAAGACAGATGTATACTATTCTGTCTTTAGGCTGACTATACATTCCTCCAGCTGTCTTTGTCTTTCTAATCTTATGCTTGGCTCTGTAATTCTAAATGCTGAGCCCATTTGTACTAAATCTGACTCAGCTATGCATGTACAAAGAAAAGAAAAACAGATTTAAAATGTCTGCACAGAGACAGTGACATTAAACTTAATATTATAACAAACTTATTATAACAGACGCATTGCAGCATGTTTAAAAAATGAGGGCACAACTCCCTCACTAACAGAACCATTGATAATGGCTAGTAAAGGTGGACCCAAAACATTAAAGGCTTCCACTAAGAGGCGTGGTGGTACAATATCAAGTGGACTGAGAGTAGGTTTAAGGGTGTCCATGGTACTTTTTAATTGTGAAAGTGAGATAAGATTGAAAGATTCCACGACAATGCCATGATTAACAGTAGGAAGTTCATAGCCAGTTGGAACAATACCACAGCGGATTGTATCAATTTTACTGACAAAGAATGAAAGAAACTGGTCACATGAAAGAACAGTACTATTAAATCCCATCACAGAATGAGGGTGAATGGCAGCATTAATTGAATTAAATAAGACCCTAGAATTCTTAGAATGATGGGATACTAAATCAGCGAAGAAATCATGTTTAGCTTTCTTAACTGCAACCTGGAAGTTGAATAGAAGTCCTAAAAATCTGTTTAGAAACAATCAGTCCATCTTTTTTCCAACACCATTCCGCAGTTCGACAGGCGCTGCACAGCGATCGTGTAGTTTCATTTAGCCAGGGAGCAGGTCTTCCCTTATTGCAGCGTATCTTGAGCAGAGCAATTGAGTCTAAAACCATTTTACAAAGGAATTAAATTCTAGGACAGAATCATTGATACTATCATATTGGACATGTACATCAAGACTAGAGAATATGGTTTTAAAAATGGATATAACAGAAGAATTTAAAAAGCAAGAACAGCGTGGAGCATAACTAGTAGTAGGAACATCAACAGTAATATTCAGATCCATCATTATAGAAAAGTGATCAGTAAAAGAAACATTGCATAAATCAATATCGTTAACTGAAATATCATGTGTAAGAACGAGATCAAGGGTGTGACCAAGAGAGTGAGTTAGCGTATTAATATGCTGGATAAAATCAAATGAGTCCAATAGTGATAAAAAGTCATTAACCAAAGGTTTCGATTGACAACAAATGTGAACGTTAAAATCACCAACAATAGATATTTTGTCATGGGAGAGGGTAATATCCACCAGGAGATCAGAGAATTCATAAAAAAAGATATCATTAATTACAGGAGATCTATAAACTACAGCAAACAACCAAGAAGGGAAGCTGTACACTTCAAAAAGTTGCAGTTCGAAGCTACTAAACAGACCCCTTGTAAGGCTCCGACACAAGAACATACTTTTAAAAACAGTGGCAATGTCCCCACCACGACGAGTCAGACGAGGAGAGTTTAAAAATGAATAACCTGATGGTACCAAGTCAGTAAAACATGAAGAGTCACCATTTACAATCTAGGTCTCAGTGATGAAAAAGAAATCCAGTTTATTTGAGATAATAAAGTCCTACAGAATAAAAGTTTTATTAGACACTGATCTCACGTTCAAGAGAGCAGCCTTGATTGAAGTGGAAGAGTTCACTGCGGGATGAGCACGGGTGAGCGTGCGAAGATTAGCAGCGTTTACTCCCCGAGAGCACACTAAGGAAGAGTGATGCCGCCTTCAGATGGAGAAATTAAACCCAGTATCCAGCACCCATGGACCAGGGATGGAGTCCTGTGCAGGAGAAGATGGGTCATAGACGACTCGCAGTCATCAGGAATCCAAGCTCTGGAACTTGAGTCAGCGTTGGCGGCGGCTGCAGCGGGTGCGTTTGTGTCTCCGAGAGGCATTCAGCTCACTGATACAGGTGAACACTGGCATCCAGGTGAAGAAGTCAGGAGATGAATAAAACAAAGGTGGAGGTTCACATAATATCCCATCAGGAGATGAAAATTGAGAAGAAAGCAAGCAAGAAAAAATGTTAAGTAAAGAATCACGATCATAGAACAGTGGCCGTTCAGAAAAACTAATACATAAAAATGAAGTTAAAACATAGATTAGTGAGACAAGCAGACGACCAGCCACACCAGTTGGCACCATTTTGGCTAGTTAGGCTACATTCACACTGCAGCTAAAAGTGGCTCAATTATTATTATTTTTTTTTTTCTTGCCTATTGAAACTAATTTTTCAAGTGATCCATATTTAAAATTAGTATGTAGATATCCATCCTGGCTATGCTTCATATGCACAAAATTTATAAAACAAATAGGCTACATCAGACAGAGATGACATAATAAAGCACCGTGGTATTTATGGCAGCTGCTCTACTTCACATTGAGTAAGAGTAAGATGTCAGCAAATTCTTCGGCTCATTTTTCTTCAGGTAAATGAAAGACTGTAGATGCTTTGAGTGAAAATTACCACTTTATGAAGAAAGCCGTGAACACCAGAAAGGAGCCAGGACTGTTGGGAGAAAGACGTGGAGAGTCTGGATGCAAAACAGTGGTTTGATAATTTCAGAGGAATGAGGGGGGCATTTACAGTGCATCCGGAAAGTATTCACAGCGCATCACTTTTTCCACATTTTGTTATGTTACAGCCTTATTCCAAAATGGATTAAATTCATTTTTTTCCTCAGAATTCTACACACAACACCCCATAATGACAATGTGAAAAAAGTTTACTTGAGATTTTTATAAATTTATTAAAAAATAAAAAAATTGAGAAAGCACATGTACATAAGTATTCACAGCCTTTGCCATGAAGCTCAAAATTGAGCTCAGGTGCATCCTGTTTTTCCTGATCATCCTTGAGATGTTTCTGCAGCTTAATTGGAGTCCACCTGTGGGTAAATTCAGTTGATTGGACAGGATTTGGAAAGGCACACACCTGTCTATATAAGGTCCCACAGTTGGACAGTTCATGTCAGAGCACAAACCAAGCATGAAGTCAAAGGAATTGTCTGTAGACCTCTGAGACAGGATTGTCTCGAGGCACAAATCTGGGGAAGGTTACAGAAAAATTTCTGCTGCTTTGAAGGTCCCGATGAGCACAGTGGCCTCCATCTTCAGTAAGTGGAAGAAGTTCGAAACCACCAGGACTCTTCCTAGAGCTGGCCGACCATCTAAATTGAGCGATCGGGGGAGAAGGGCCTTAGTCAGGGAGGTGACCAAGAACCCGATGGTCACTCTGTCAGAGCTCCAGAGGTCCTCTGTGGAGAGAGGAGAACCTTCCAGAAGGACAACCATCTCTGCAGCAATCCACCAATCAGGCCTGTATGGTAGAGTGGCCAGATGGAAGCCACTCCTTAGTAAAAAGCACATGGCAGCCCGCCTGGAGTTTGCCAAAAGGCACCTGAAGGACTCTCAGACCATAAGAAAGAAAATTCTCTGGTCTGATGAGACAAAGATTGAACTCTTTGGTGTGAATGCCAGGCGTCACGTTTAGAGGACACCTGGCACCGCTCATCACCAGGCCAATACCATCCCTACAATGAAGCATGGTGGTTGCAGCATCATGCTGTGGGGATGTTTTTCAGTGGCAGGGATTGGGAGACTAGTCAGGATAAAGGGAAAGATGACTGTAGCAATGTACAGAGACATCTTGGATGAAAACCTGCTCTAGAGTGCTCTTAACCTCAGACTGGGGCGACGGTTCATCTTTCAGCAGGACAACGACCCTAAGCACACAGCCAAGATATCAAAGGAGTGACTTCAGGACAACTCTGTGAATGTCCTTGAGTGGCCCAGCCAGTGCCCAGACTTGAATCCAATTGTACATCTCTGGAGAGATCGTAAAATGGCTGTGCACCGAAGTTTCCCATCCAACCTGATGAAGCTTGAGAGGTGCTGCAAAGAGGAATGGGCGAAACTGGCCAAGGATAGGTGTGCCAAGCTTGTGGCATCATATTCAAAAAGACTTGAGGCTGTAATTGCTGCCAAAGGTGCATCGACAAAGTATTGAGCAAAGGCTGTGAATACTTATGTACATGTGATTTTTCAGTTTTTTTATTTTTAATAAATTTGCAAAAACCTCAAGTAAACTTTTTCACGTTGTCATTATGGGGTGTTGTGTGCAGAATTCTGAGGAAAAAAATGAATTTAATCCATTTTGGAATAAGGCTGCAACATAACAAAATGTGGAAAAAGTGAGGCACTGTGAATACTTTCTGGATTCACTGTAACTAACTATGACAATGCCTGTCTGCAAGACTCTGCAAGGGTCACATAAACAGAGAAGTAGTGCAAATCTGACAAAATTCCAATTGAAACATTCACATAAGATTGCATATTTTGGATTAGATTTAGTATCGAACATGAAAGTGGTCTAAATATGATCTAAAAAGTTCTGCTGTTCACACTCCTCCAAAAAGATCAGATCTGTCACATATGAGTGATAAAAATAAAAAATAATCTGCAGTATAAACATACAACAAAGAAGACAAAGAAAAATGAATGTTATATGATTTTGTTCAATGATGTGTCATGTCATGATTTTTCAGTCTATTATTAGGAAATAAAAGCAGAGATGAAGATTGTTCTAAAGAGTTTACAAACTTTTTATGTTGCCAACAATTCAAATAGTGTAAAGTCAAACACTCACACACACGCACACAAGTCAATTAAACTGATGACTGGCAAAATGCACTATTTTTTCAGTTAATTTACAATATTTACTTTTCAAAATTTCCTACTTATTGGTGATGGAAACGTTTACTATTATAATGTGCCAAGTGATACGAGATTGAAGAGAACAGGACTTCAGTATCCTCTGACAACGAACAAGGGAAAAAAAATAGAAAAATGGAAGAAAAAAACCCCACATCATAGTCTCTTTTCTCTACGATGGCTATAGTAGGGGACAGTGTGAATGAATCTAAAGCAACTGGAGCATTCACTTGCTCTTGCTATGAGTTATCGGACTCACAAAATTCAAAAGAGGCTTTATCCTCAGAACCAGACCTGACAAATTTTGAGAAAACATCAAAACAAAGTAGGCTTGGCATTCAATTTCAAGAAACAGGCATTATTATATGGAAGCCACAAAGTGCCAAAGCCTATAAAACTTACAAGGGAGAAGGGAACTGTAAAACCCCTGGCTTCTTAATAATAGTAATAATACAAATAATGTTTATTTAAAAACAAAAATCTAAAAAGTAAACAAAAAAGGAACTCAAAAAGATAAAAAACATCAAAATATTGCTTAAGCCAACAAATCAAAACCCAAATCAAAATCCAAAGCCACAGGACAAAGCGAAAAATCCAGAAGAATCAAAAGCAACAACAGACCACAATGGTAAACCAAAGGTAGAAGTCAAACTACATGAGCTGGTAAGTCAGCTAATGCCTCGGCACTGGCTGGAGCCTCTCAGGCCCTTATAAAAGCAGAGGACAAGCACCACAGCTGCTACATCAGGTGGTGGATCCGCCTCCTTGGGCTCAACATACAACAGACAAGATAAATAACTAATAGAATAGAAGCATTAGAAAAAGGAAATGCAAAGTGATAAACAGAAAAATACTAAACAAAACAATACAACAAGAAAGAAAACAAATACAATCAGTGACGAAAATTCACAACTAGTGAAAAATAGCAGAATAAGAAAAAAAAAGGAAAAGAAACTAGAGCCAGTAAGGAAACTTTGGCAAAAACTACAACACCTTTCTGCTTTACATTTAATAACATTTAGCCCATGAAACTTTATTTCTCATAATAAACCTTCCAACACATAAACACATTTGTCCACTGTCGAATCCTTTGTCAGATGGAATGTTGGCACAGTGCTTAGTGCCGCTTCTTCACACATTGGGTATCCTGGTTAGGAATCCCATGCCTGGTTGTTGTCCATGTGGAGTTTTGCATATTCATTGCATGGATTTTTCTCTGACATTCCCAAAACCATCGGCCCCTTTGTAGATATAAGTGAGGCTATCTGTAAGTGGGCTCTGTGATGGATTTACACTCTGTTTCAGCTGATTCCTGTCCTGCATCATGAACTGCTGGGTTAAACTACGGCCCCACCCTAAACTGGATTAAGAAGCTTACAGAATGGCTGACTGACTAAATATTACATGCATCATACTCTTAGTGCAATAAATCAATACAGAAAGTGCCATGGTGCCCTGTCAGATGTTTTTTTTGGTGCATTTGGAGCTCTGCAAGGTCTGATTTGGTTGAAATATGGAATCCTTATTCTTTAAGGAAATTAATCAGAAAAAATTATTTTCATTTAGATATGTCAAATACAGTATGTTGTACAAGGTTTGGACATTTCAAAACCTCCCATTGAAAAGCAATGGCGAATTTTCACACTCCCGTTTCTTAAAACAGAGACACACTTTTTGTGCAACTCTGCTACAGCTTATGACAGGTGGATGAAAATTTTCTAACTCTCAAAATGTTCATAAGTTGGAACTGAATAATATTCAAATTTCTTCTGTGCCATTCTGATGAGGGAGGCGCACACGCAGGAGGAATTACACGGACATTGCTGTATGTACTGAAATGTTGAATTGACATTATTAGAATTGCTCAACTTGGTTAAGGTTTGAAAACTGGACTTTGTTTTAGTATTTTTGTTTGAATTGATTAAGGTTTAAAAATTGATTATTTTTCTGTTTGACAAAAGGTTTGATCATTCAAATGGTGAATTTATGTATTCATTTTTTTACTGAGGGTTTTTAAAGTTTCATTTAGAATACTAATATCAAGGAGGAAAAACCAGATGATAAGCTAGTGAGAGTGTGATCTTTTCTATCTGAGAATGACATAAGCTGCAGTAAGTCTGCCTCTACTGTAACTAAGGGTGTACTCACACTTGGCACGTTTGTCCTCCTCAATGACCTGCACTTACACTGTGCTTTAACACACGGAGTGGCAGAATGCATATCAAAATGATTTTACTTATTTTGTGTTTTTTTTTTTTTTGGGGTCGAGTAGGGCAGGATAATACTCTACCCTCTTACAGATTTATTGAGTGTGCAGCGCAACATTTTGCTGTTAATCGTGCAGCATGTACGAGTAGATTTCTACAGAGACAAATTATGTTAAGGGAGGAATTTGCAGCTATTCTAGCCAACTATAATTCACATCCATCTGTAAGGTGATATTAAAAACCTGTTTTTAACTCAAATGGTATAGAATGAAATGAAAACTGGATTTGTCGCATCATTGATGTCATGTCTGTTTTCCATGCTCAGGCATGTTTAGCGATCACACGGTTCCTGAATCCTAATGAACTGTGCCCGGGCAGACCCCTTCCAAGTAGGCCAAGACATGGTACAGTTGGCCCAGCATGAAGCGATCACACTTGTCAAATGAACTAGACTTTGGGGGGTTACATGTGGACAAACGGAACAAATTGCTAGTGAGTATACCCTGAGACAGGACAGAGGTCAGAGAATGAAGACCATCTTAAAACTGCTGCAGTTACGGGAGTCTGGGTTGTAAACTTTATGTAGAACTTCTGCCCATGCTTCTACTTGTGGTATTAATTCCAGGTCAGCTCAGTTCAGAGGAGACATCCTCAGTAGGGTCTTGGGCCTTGTGTAGCTTGGGATGAAAACACAGTATATTAGCAAGGGTGTACACCTTAGTGGTGGCTGAAGCTGCAATTACCCAATGGGCATACAGTCCTGTCCTGATCTTCTTCTTCTTCTTTCGGCTGTTCCCGTTAGGGGTTGCCACAGTGGATCATCTTCTTCCATATCTTCCCATCCTCTACATCTTGCTCTGTTACACCCACCACCTGCATGTCCTCTCTCACCACATCTATAAACCTTCTCTTAGGCCTTCCTCTTTTCCTCTTGCCTGGCAGTTCTATCCTTAACATCCTTTTCCCAAGATACCCAGCATCTCTCCTCTGCACATGTCCAAACCAACACAATCTTGCCTCTCTGAGTTTGTCTCCCAACCTGAGCGAACCATTAACTTTAACATCTTTAACTCTGCTACCTCCATCTCTGTCTCCTGCTTTCTGGTCAGTGCCACCATCTCCAACCCATATAACATAGCTGGTCTCACTACCATCCTGTAGATCTTCCCTATCACTCTTGCTGATACCCGTCTGTCACAAATCTGACACTCTTCTCCACCCATTCCACCCTGCTTGCACTCTCTTTTTCACCTCTCTTCCAGAATTTCCCATTACTCTGTACTATTGATCCTAAGTATTTAAACTCATCCACCTTCACCAACTCTACTCCCTGTATCCTTACCATTCCACTGACCTCCCTCTCATTTACACACATGTATTCTGTCTTGTTCCTACTGACCTTCATTCCTCTCCTCTCTAGAGCATATCTCCACCTCTCCAGGGTCTCCTCAACTTGCTCCTTACTATCGCTACAGATCACAATGTCATCAGCAAACATCATCCATCCTCAGGGACTCCTGTCTAATCTTGTCTGTCAACCTGTTCATCACCATTGCAAATAAGAAAGGGCTCAGAGACAATCCCTAACGTAATCCTTCGACAGCCACTCCAGAGAGCAAAATAGTGAAAGGTCCACAGAGTCACATGTGCTGCTACTGCTACATATACTGCCTGTACAAGGGGCTACCGTGACTGCACAAAAGTTTGCTTTTTTTTTTTTTTTAGAGCATATATCTGCAGTTGACACCGGAATGTGTACAAAGCAACACATTAAGTAGGGACAGCTAAAGGGCTTGAGTAACTGCAATACCACATCAAACCAGGTGGCGGTGGGGTGCACTGACTGTCTTTCTCAGTTCCTTGCAGACCCTTCCTGGGAAATCCTGCCAGGTTCTGGTGCCTTTGATGACATCACTTCCGGCCCTGACAAAGCCACTTCCCGGTCCCGGAGCTCTGGATGATGTTACTTCCGGTCCCAACAACATCACTTCCTGTTCCACCCCCCTTGATGACGTCACTTCCTCTACGGGCCTTTAAAGCTGTCATCTTGCTTCTAGTTAATCAGTTCTGTTTTTGACTTATTCTTGTGAACAACTCTGTTCTTATCTAAACCTTTTGCAGGTAGGGATATTATACAGGTGACTGCCCCAAACCTTTATGATGTCTAGTATCAATTATTATCACAAAATCTAATGAAAAAATACAAAAGCCAATAAAACTGTCCATAGTAGCCTCAGTAGATTTAGGATGTAGATGGAGACCTTGATTCTACAATGTGATTAGTTGACCAGCTGACTCAGACGAGAGGAAAACAAAAAAACTCCTAAGACTGGTTCAGTAGGAGAAAAAATATACCTCCAGAGGGCCACGGTTGGAAGAGAGGAGTGAGCTAGTCAAACAGATAAGTCTGATGGTAATCAGTGTCTGCAGCATAGATGTCACATTGACCTAGGCCAGGTTATGACATGAACCTCTGTCACAGCTGCTCACTTCTCCTTCTGGAGAGCAAAACTATGAAACTATAGTAGGAAAGTTACATTAGATGAAGTAAATAAATACAAGCAACTTAACATTTCTAGAAATGAATGAAAGAGGAAATGAGCTCCTGAACTGTGGCCTGGTGACAACACTATGCATGCAGACTTTAAGCAACTTAATGGCTGCATTTTCTGCAGATCATAACATTTCAATATCCCTCTAACAATCTAAGGGCATCACAATGCCCTTCTAGTTTAACTTGTGACCTCAACAGAGATTTAAAATCTCTAGTAAGTACTTTGTTCAGAAATTTTATGTTTAAGAAGTCTGAAGTGTAATTAGCAACAGACCCCCCACATCCAACAATTAACAATGGCACATTAATCATTTGAAGAAGAATCTAATCTGCTGTCTATAAAGGCTATTTGTCCATTTAGACTCAGTTTGCAATTACATGACACTGTAAAGTGTGTGGCGAACTGATGGGGCCCTTGTCCTGCCGGCACACCTGTATAATGAATGGGCTGGGGGAGCTCCTCCAGGAGGATAGAGGAAATCCCCCTTTGGTTGCTACAGCACCATGGATACCTGCAGGGCATGCTGGGAGCTGGAGTTTCATACAGCCCTGTTGGGTTCTGTGGGTGCTGCAGAGCCTGCATATCCCTACTATGAAGAAGACCACCGGACACCTGGAACACTTCCGGGTACCCTATAAAAGGAGGTAGTCACCACTACTCAGAGAGCCAGAGTCGGGAGGTGGAGGACAAAGCTTGCTGAGGAGGAGTGGAGGTGAACAGATAGAAAGAAAAGCAAAAGAAGAAGAGAGGACTGTGCTTGTCTGTGCTCATTGGTGCTTGTATTGTGCTGTGTAGTGGAGAGCAAAGGAAAAGCGCCTCCCCTTATAAATAAATGTGTGCTGTGGGGCAAGACTGGGCTCTGTGTCTGAGTTTGGGGAGCGGTACCCCCCGGTGGTCCACAAATGCTATTAAAAATGTATTTAATACCATCTACTGACTGAGATAATTACACTCAATTGCAGCTGTTATTTTTGAATACAGTATGTGTCAATGTTACACAAAAATTTAATATAGATAAATGTGATAACTCTTTACTGAAGTCCCTAAAAATGTAAGAATGCTCCAGCTTTCCAAGCAGTTAAGTTTCCCAGCACACCTGAATGTTATGCCTTGAGTTCTTTCTTGTTTGTTCAGGAGGCTCATGAAAGACAAAGCCATTTAAACAAGACTGTCAGACTGTTCCAAACGTTTTCTGTCTCGTCAGTGTCTGTGGTGACAAGTGCAGAGGTGGCTTGTCATGCAAACTCTGGGCATTATTCCACAGAGACTTTCCAAAATACCAAAAGGGTGAGATCTTCTCAAAGAAAGAAATTTGAAACCTTGGAGACCAAGAGGATAAAAAAAAATCATAATAATAAGATTTAAAAGACATCTTGACGACTAATTATTTTCATCCAGAACCATTGTAACTAGTGTGCCATTTCTAAACTGTGATGACACTTGACGGAGGTTAAAGTGTAAAACGGATTATTGCATCGACTGTGGATCTGCTGCGGCATGTCTCCCCATTTGAAGAATTATAATCATCAAATACATTTTACCCCAAAAAAGGATTAATGCTTTTGACTTCTGAAGTTTCACAAAAGATGCCAACAAAAACTTTCCGCAATCAAATCAGCTGGCACAGTATGGCACTGCCACTTTTCATTTCAAATACACAATAAGAAATGCAGTGCATGACACAGTACTTTACATTATAAAAATAAATAAATACATAAATGAATAAATAACAATTGGCAGCTTAATGTACTCTTATCAGATGAAGAGTGGGTTTAGGTGGGCATGCTGGCACTTGTAATGTTTAGAATAAACACGAGAAATGCCATTTGAATTAAAATGATGACAAAACACTCAACACTCCATCTTCTTCCTGCTCACCTGTTTTTGTTTTATTATATTTTCCAGAATAAATGAATACTGAAAGATGTATTTACATTTGTAAAGCTGTGGGGCTAGAAATACATTACAACACATAACACAAGCGGAAAAAGCGTAAGAGGCTTGGAATTTGTGAAGTGTTGCAACAACTCCCACTTTTAAGAGCTCATTAATTAATTGATATTTTGCTTGTAAAAATGCGTTTATGAAAAAAGAACCACTTGTAGCTTTTCTGTTTCTCACAAGTTGCATCAAAGCACAAAAGAAGGTCTGGAGCCTGGAGCTGAGCCTGGTGTTAAAATGCTCATTATAAGTGATTGGACTGAAATTGCCATCACACAACAGGCCTTTCAATCTGGGGAGAGCGTTAGTATGTCGCAGACACAAACAGTGCACATTCATTATGGCTCCTGAAAGGGGACGCTCAGTCGAGCGGACATTTGTGTTCATTACAACACCTGGTGCTGGTAACCCAAACTTGTTTAATATCGTTATAAAAATGGCTTGAAGTGTGTTAATAGTCTTATTGATTTCTGTCCAACTAACAGAAATGTTGACATTACATTGTGCAAAAAATGTTAACAAATGAATTAAACATAAGACAAATCTCATCCCAGACAATTTCATTTGCTCATTTCCTCCATACTGACAGGAGGTTCTAACTAGTGACCTTCAAGAGAAGATGGAGATCACTGGAGTGCTTGACATTAGCCTCAAGATGGGAAGCAAATCATCATTCATAGATTAACCTAAGATGCATATCTTTAGGATGTCAGAGAATACAGTATATGCAAAATCCTCCCCATAATTCTAAACTGAAATAAACAAGTCTGCTTTGTGTATTATATTTACCCCATTTTATTGTCCCCAATTGCATGCCCAATCTACCTGGAAGGAGATATCTCTCTCTCTGAATTGCCTTTCCAGAGAGTTCTTCCATTTTTTTCCTCCCTACGAGTTTTTTCTTGTCTCCTTAGAAAGTTAAGATTGTGCGGCTGTCAAAAAACAGAGCCTTTGAGGCATTACTTGTGTGATTTTGGGCTGTAAAAGAACTAAACTGATGTTGAGTGCAAAGTGATAATTCAAAATGTCCAGAAAACACACCCACATTAGAAATTATGCAATATTTTGTCATTTTCAACATTTCACAATATAAACAACAGAAAATATTATTATTATATACAGTAATAATAATAAGAAGGAGATAAAAGCTTCTAAGCAGGCAAACAAGGCCAGAGTGGAGTCACAATTCCAGCCTGGTGACTGTAGACATCGACTGATCCTGGTCCTGTGGAGAAACTGAATACCTTCTATGCATGCTTTGATGCTAGAGGGTCTAATACTAGCGTTAATCAGCCGGCTACAGTGGTGCTGGAAGGCTTCCCTGCCACCTCCACCATTGCGTTTGGTCTCTCTGAGCATGATGTTAGGAAGGCTCTGAGGAGAGGAAAGCAGCAGGACTGGATAGCCTTCATGGACAAGTGTGGAGTGCTTGTGCAGTCCAGCTTGCACCATTATTTACCTCTATGTTCAAGAACTTCCTTGGCCAGTGTACCGCTCTGACTTAATTAAAAAAAATCAATCATTATCCCGTACCCACGTCTAGCAACCCCTTATGTCTCAAGGGTTATCATTCTGTGGCCCTGGCATCTATAGTGATGAAGGGATTTGACAAGCTTGTTAAAGACCATGGGGGTATTTTTCGTACGTCGCTTAAATCATCCGATTTAGTTTACACACGTTTTTCAAATGCAGCCGTGTATTAGATTAGTCTAGCTGGATCTAATCATACGAGATGAATGCACGCGCCTGCGCTGATTGAAAAGCCCATATATATTGAGTCTAGAAAACATGATCAGCAAGTCTTTGATAGGCTGTAACAAAATAACGAAAGAACGGGCGCATTTTTTTTTTCACACACGCGGCGCAAGACCTTTCATTCGAAGGACATGAAGAATTTCAAGATTTAATATGCACAAGGGGTAACACTGCAAAAGCAGCCCAGACCAGAAAAGACGGCCGGCAAAAAGTGGCCGACAAATTAAACGCTAAGTAGTGTGCATTGTACTTACTGAATGCAGCGTTTCATTTCCTATGTGTCAGATTAATTATTATTTAATATGTCATAATTCCAGATCAAATGTGAGCACAAGGAGAACATGGGAACAGGTTAAAGTGAAGTACAAGAATATACTTCAAACTGGTAAATATTGGTATATAACTATTTAAAGAATTGTTGACATAAATAATCATATATAATATAAAAAACATTAATTGTAAAGCTAATAAGAAGGCAGACAAGCAAAAAACAGGTGGAGGTCCACGCGGTCCAGACCTAACCCATGCAGAAGAGTTGGCTCTCCAGCAAAATGCCCATTGCCCTGTTTCTGAGGGCATTCCAGGGGGAAGCTCCTCCTCAGAACCAGTGGCAGGATGCAGTGGTCACTTCATTTCAGGTAAAGGATGGTCATTGCATATATTTGTCCTCAATGTGTGCCATAGGTATGTTCTATATAGCGCTCTTTTTTGTTGGGTCAGTTGCAGGGAATGTCATATCCTTTGAACCTGTGTCTGACCAACGAGATATTGACGAAGGTCAAATATTTGATGAAGACACTGTCTGATTATTCATCAGGAGGAGAGGTACATTTTCCAAATAATGTTTGATCAAACTCCACTCTGATCAGTCCCATGTGCCCCAATCACCTGAAATCCTGGTAATGAGAATATTAGGCTGATTGAGATTCTTCATGGAACTGTGGGTGTTTTAGCCTGTGTATTACCTGCCTGCAATGGCATGAAACGCCTCTTTTATTGTCTGCACACGCAGGTGTCCAGGAAACACAATGAAAACTCAAAGGAAATATTTCAGAGCCAAACAGACTTTACGAATTGCCTGGCAAACTGCACTTTTAGATAGATTTTCCGCATCGCCTACAGTATATAAAAAAAGTGCCGCTTGTAAAAAACCTCAAAGCAATGCCTACTGTCTGTGTGGTTGTGAAAGCCCGACTTCGCCTAGTTTGACTTCGAATATAAGGTGCTAATAAATGTTTGAGGTACAATATTCCCCCTCGGCTAAAGCGGTATCTTTCGAAAAGAATTTCCTCCGGGAGCAATAAAGGATCTTGCCGATCGCGCAAAACCCTCTCTATATGAAATTCTCTTCTTATAATTTGCGCACCAATATCAATTGGTCGCTCATTCATAAACGGCGAAGCCATGACTGGATGACTTCCATGCACCGTCACTGATCACGTGTGTAAACTAATCCTTGTTTACGTAGAACAAACCTGCTCCGAGCAGGTTTGAGGATTAGGATGTGTTGCTATGACAACACTTCCAGCAAGAGTTTCGAAAAACCGACAGATCCAGGATCAGGCCAAATCGTCAACAATTACATCCGGCTGAACGACTAATCCACGTATGAAAAATACCCCCCATATCTGTGCATCAGTACCCAGCACTTTAGACCCTCTACAGTTTGCTTGTCAATTAAATTGGGCAACTGCTGATGCAATCACAGAGATACCGCACTCCACATTTAACGATCTTTGTGAGACTGCTGCTCATAGATTATAGCTCAGTGTTCAACATCACAGTGACCCACATTCTGATTGCTAAACTCCATGACCTGGGACTTGGCACTTCCATCTGCCGCTGGGTACTGGATTTTCACACTAAGAGACCACAGGTGGTAAGGGTGGGCAGCATCATTTCAAATACCCTCATCATAGATGTGCCTCACGAGTGTGCCCTTAGACCTTTGCTGTGCACCCTCTACACCTATGGCTGCATAGCTATGTACAGATCCTTTAAGAAGTTTGTGGACGACATAGTGGTGGTGGGCTGCATCTCAGGGGAAGATGGCAGCTATTACCTGGATCGAGTGGTCAACCTTGTACAGTGGTGTCGGGCCAGTCATCAAGACCAAGGAGATGGTCAAGGAGTTTAGGAGGTTTTGACATAAGAACTACTCCCCCCAGCCTTCAATGGTACACCTGCAGAGAGGGTAAGCACTTTAATGTGCCTCGGGGATCATATTAACAAGGACTTGACATGGACCATACATAGCGATTCTGTTATCAGTAATGCCAGAGAGAGGCTTTACCGTCTTAGGCAGTTGAGGAAGTTTATCCAATCTCATCCCCAATTATCTAAAGAGTTCCAACTCTGGAGCCATTGAGGGCATACTTACAGAGTGCATCACCACCTGGTAAGACAGAAGTACTATCTAGGTATAGAAATCTCTGTGTCTAGCTGAGCACATGATTGTGACTCTACTTCCCGCTGTACACGATACCTTCATCAGTCGGTGTTTCATCAAGTCTCTCAGGATATCCAGGAACTGCTGAAGTCAGATGGACTCTGTGGCCTAAAAACCTGGACTGTAAGAGCTGCTATTTTTTGTATTGCTATTGTTGTAGATTTTTCTTTTTTCTGCTGTGGCTATGATGCATTTTATGGTACTTTGTTAATATTAGGTTTTTTTTTGGTATGGTCTTGGATGTGCTATGAAAAAAAAATTATACTCCTGTAAGATTTTGCATGTGACAAATAATAGCCTTGAACCTATTTACCAGATGCCTTTCTCCAAGACAACTTACAAAGAAAGTTATAATACATTAGAACATGCGAGCATCAAAAGCAAAAGAGAACATGATAAAAAAAACAAGGAAGAGGGAGTACAAATACTATCTACACAATTAAACCCACCGCTAGACCAAGACAAAAATTAGTATTCGAAACTTTGTCAGTACAACAGCAGCTATCCTACAGAAGAGAAACTAAACAGCTCCAAAATATTTATTGAAATGATGCATTCTCAAACATCACCTACACATGAGTAAATTGAGTGTAGTTCGAACAAAAACAAGGGAGATCATTCCACAGCTTTGGTGCAAGCATGTCCAGTCTTGGTGCATCTGTCAAGTGGAGAGATGGCCAGCAGACAGGCAGAGGAAGAACAGATTCTTCTTGAAGGGACATATGGAGAGACTAAAGACTGGAGATATCAAGAGGCAGTGAGCAGTTGGTCAAGACAAGAGTTTTGAACTAGATCCTTGTAGCATCTGGAGACCAGTGAAGAGACTGTAACAGACAAGTAGAAAGAGTGGAATGAGCAGCAGAGAACATCAATCGAGCAGCTGCCATCTGGAAGAGCTGGAGTGGACAGACAGTAATTGAAAGAAGCCCCTGCAGGAAAGAGTTACAATAGTCACGCAGACAGATAATTGTTGCCTGAACAAAGAGTTCTGTTGCATAATTAGCAAGAAAGGGTACAATCCTCTGAATATTATGAAGAAAGAACCAACATGATCGGGTCATTAAGAAAGAATATTCAATTAATAAAAGAGAGGAATCCAGAATCTTTCCAAGATTCCTGACCATGTCTGATGGTGAAAGGGTGACATCTTCAAAAGCAATATCTAGAGACAAATCTAAGGAGGGTGAATCATAAGGCAAGTGCAAGATATCGGACTCCAAAAGGTTAGGTTTAAGGTGATGAGCATTTATTCATGAAGAGATGGCAGAATGGAGATCAGGGCTGAAACATCAACAGGTCACCAAAATATATTTTAATTGAATTGAAGTTCAATCAGTTTTTGTAGCTTTGTTTTTCAGTTTAAGGGAAGGCAATACCAAAAATGGTAATTTTTCTTAATACGTTGTATGTTACTTACCACTTATAATTTGTAGTGACAGCTGAGAAATAATTTTAATCAATCTCATGTTTTCCATCCATCCATTATCCAACCCACTATATCCTAACTACAGGGTCACGGGGGTCTGCTGGAACCAATCCTAGCCACAAGGCAGGAAACAAACCCTGGGCAGGGTGCCAGCCCACTGCAGGGCACACACACACACACACACACACACACACCCACACACTAGGGACAATGTAGGATTGCCAATGCACCTAACCTGCATGTCTTTGGACTGTGGGAGGAAACTGGAAACCCATGCAGACATGGGGAGAACATGCAAACTCCACGCAGGAGGACCCGGGAAGTGAACCCAGGACTCCTTACTGTGAGGCAGCAGCGGTACCGCCCATCTCATGTTTTCATGGAGAACAAAGATCACAATTTTTCTGAAAGAATGTACATCTATGGAGACCAAAGCTGAACCACAGCAAACAATATAAAAACATCTATGAAAAAAAACTTATGTCACTTGTATCACAAAATCAAGGGATCAAGTCATCCAGCGGCAGGCTCACAATGGACAAAACACTTGCATACTCAAATATTGCTAAATAAACACTTCCAGAAAATCAGAGCAAAGCACCCAGAGGAAATGCATTGGCATTACATTGTGCTTTTGAACTGAAGACAGGATTCTTAACCAATGAATGATGGAGAGAGACAAGTCAATTGGCATTCACTGCAAAAATATGTTGTGGCTGTATGTCTTAAATTAAAAGCTTTTTAAGCAGTCAGTAAAGTAACAGTAGACATATAATAAATATATATAAAAGATGGGTAATTGGAAGGCCCATTTACTGTGGAGTCTGATTTGTGCATTAGTTTATTTAATGTCTTTGAAGTGAGTTAGTGTACTCAGTAATGGACTGCTGTCACATTCAAAGACAGTAACTAAATAAATGCATTGGCTTCCTACCATTTGGTAAATATATAATAACTTTATTTGGAAAATAGATGTATTGATGGGCAATTATTTAATCAAGCCTGAAATATGGCAAATGTGTCATACAGTATTTTGGTATGTTTTAAACAGTGGTGCTGCCTCACAGGCCCAGGGTTGTCTTATAGTCACTCTGTTGAGAGGTTCTTCATTTTCTCTGCAATGATGTACATCGCAAAGAGGCATATTTGAGGTGTTTCTAAATTGTATGTGTGTTCACATAAGAAGGCCTAGCACAGTACTCAGAGACAGCTCTGGCTCCTTGAGAACCTGAAAGAGAAGACTGATGAAGGTCCTTTTACTGTTTTGTTTACTCATTCTTTGCAAAGGTGCCTTGAGAAGCATTGTCAATTTTATTTTACAGGGATGTTAAAAAATTTATTACACAACTTTTGTTTAATGGGTTGATTTGCTGTCCTATTAGAACTGTTCTATTACTTTGAGTTAAAAAGAAATGAAGACACCAAAAGTATTAGACTAAACATTTATAAGAGAATGTGGCTATATTTAATTGTATGACTAAATGTTTTCATTGCCTAAACAGATTTAAAAATAGATAGCTAAGAAACCCTAAATTATAATATGTAAAGAAATAAAACAAAAATGTCTTTATAAATAGTAAACATGCCTTACAAATGCAGGGAAACTGAGAAGTGCTGACTGCCTTACAGCTCTGTGGCCTCATTCCATGCACGGATGAACAATGAACTGCTTCACACTCACTCCACCTCGTGACCCAGAGTGTCGCAGAGTACTTCCTTCATAAACCACAATCCATCACTGGTGTAATACTTGTGAAGAATAATTCAACAATTTTGGCTGCAGCATTTTTAATCTCAAATTGCCAGTTAAACTTGCTGCTCCAGCACAAGACATCTTTCTACCAAAAGCTTAATCATCAGTTGGGTGTTATTAATTAATTCTGCCTCCTCCAGTATTACACACTGACAGGATGGATACTGTCTTGGATATCAGACTTCACTAACTACTTAACTCCTTCTCATGGAGCTTGAACTCTAAATCTCATCTCAACTGCACTTAAATCTACACCTAGTAACATTTGCCAGAATGTGACTCAAATCCTTTTTTTTTTGACGTCAGTGCCCTACTGGTATTTCTTATTTTAGACTGAAGGTTTTGCTGAAAAGTGGCAAAACTGAAAGGATTTTCATAAAGACAGCTAAGAATATCAAACAAAATAAAGCAGTAATATTAATGTCAAAGGATTCAGACAGTGAAAGCAGAAACTACAAGATGTTATTCTCTCTCTTTTTCACAGAACTGATTTTGTAAGCCTTTTGCAGGCCTACTTTAATGGAACCTGAGGTTTACACGTTAGCAGGGAAGTGTTGGACGAGCTTGCAGAATCGCCCAGGAGGGGTCCACCAGTCAAGGTGCACTAGCCAGGTAGCTAATGAGGTTATTGCAGCACAGGCACCACTTGCTGCTCAAAAAAGGAGACTTTGCCAATTAAAAAAAAATTACAAATATACTTTTTATTTTGTCTTTGTCATTTTGAATAGGTATTGACTTTGGCAACAAAATCGAAATACTGCAATTTTTGTAACTTGCTGGATTCTTACTGCCAGTCTATTCCGGTTCACTTTTATTTATTTTCTTGCTTGGGCACTGGCACAACTGACTGCCCTCACTGCAGCCTTACTTTTACCTTGATGTATGATGTGACGATTTCATCTTGCATATGGACTGCATTCAGATTATACATTTAATTTTGAAAATCTATATAAATGACGGTACCATATATTAATCACATATAAATACACAGCAGATTATTTAATTTTGTGTGTGCTTATGTGTGTATAAATATTGTGGCAGGAGGCTGGGAGGAAATTTTTATGTCCCCTGGGCCATGAGGGGGCAACTGCCCTGGATAATGAGGGGACCACGGGGACAGAGGCAGGAGGCTCAAACCCATTGGGGCCCGTGGCCGCCACCAGGGTGTGCCCCGAGTATAGTGGATGCCGGGAAATCTGCACTTCCGCCACACCTGGGCAGGTGGAGGAAGAACCTTCCAGGGATGCTCAGAGTGCTTCCGGGTGCTCATGTGGCACTTCCGCCACAACAGGACCTGCCGCTGGAAGGTCATCAGCAAGCACATGGAGCACATCCGGGTGAATATAAAAGGGGTCGCCTTCCTACAGTTGAGGAGCGAGAGTTGGGAGCTGGAGGTGGACGACTCTCCAACAACAGGAGGAAGAAAGGCGGCCCATGGACGTTGGAGAGACCCATGGTTGGGGTTGTTTGGTGCTGGAAGCACTGTGTGCTATGTGGGGTTTAATTGTGAATAAACCCGTGTGTTCTGTACTTGTGCTGGTGTTTGTCTGATGGTGTTTGGACCAGTTCTCACAATAAATATATATTTATTAAACAATGCCTACATAGTAGATGCCAGAGAACCCAGCAAACAGTTGACTCCAATCTGACCCCCCATCCCACCTGGCACACACTTCCTTATCATCAAGGAGTGTCAGAAGGAGCAACATGTATCCTGTCCAAATCAGGCATCAGAATATCACACAAACTTACGAACAATCTGCGCACTGTCCTTTTTAATGCCAAAAACAAGAAATTGGCAGCAGAGACACGAAACACAGTTTATAGCATTCCATGCAGTCGTTGCCCAGTGGTATACATAGGACAAACATCAAAAAGAATTGCAACACGTATACAGGAGCACCAAAACGCCGTCAGAAGGAAGGACTCACGATCACTGATTTATATGCACACAAATTCAATCGGACACACATTTAACTGGGACAATATACAAGTAAGATTTAAGGCCAGTACAAAAAGTGCCAGAGAGCTGGCTGAATCTTGGCTATCAAACGAAAACGGCATTAACAGACATTTGGACATAAACCCAGCATACACAAGCTTAAGAAGAAGAACATCCTCATAATAAATAAAACTCTACATCCAACACCGTCCTGTTTGAATGCGAAAAATGTTGCTTTGTATACAATTTTTGTTTGGAACACGACTTGCGCGCTACCCTTGTTTACCTCTCTCGAGACAAAGCCACGACTTCCCACGAGCGTCAGTACGGCAGTTGCTAGCATTCAGTGACTAACCCGCGCTATAACTCTCTGTGAATTTTCACGTGATTTTGTGTTTTTTCGTGTGGAGAGAAAGAGAAAAAACGCCAGAATTTCAGATTCCTGAAGTTTTATTGGAAGGGGACTCTCCTTCCAAACAATAACATCTTCTTCTCCTCCCTTCTCAGCACTATCCTTAGTAGGCAATCGACTCTTCTCAGCAAGGTAAAGTGAGGTTAAATTTTAATTTATTTCATCTAATTGCTTTTGTATTTATGTATGTTAGTATTAAGCATTTAGTATTAAGAGTTTAAATTATTTTATACAACCCCATCAACGTATAATATGCCAATAATAATAGGATTTTTTTTTTCATGGGAACGGATTAATCATTTTCCCTTTATTTCTTATGGGAAAAATTTGTTTGGCATAAGTCCTGTTTGGTATAAGTCCAAGGATCTGGAACGGATTAAGGATGTATACCAAGGTACCACTGTATATGTATGTATATATATTGTAACAGTAGGGGGCGCTGTTGCTCCCTTGAACCCTCAGGTACCACGCCAAACACCATGTAAATGTACTATTATTATTCTTTTTATTACAATAATGTGCACTAAGCACCCTCCACTCCACACTACTCATAAACTGTATACAATACTCAATAATCAATTACTAATACAATTCTCACTCCTCCTCTCCCAGACACTTAGCCACCCTTCCTCCCAGCTCGGCTCACTCGTCTGGGGTTTCCCAGAGTCCTTTACAGTCCCTGACCTGGAAGTGGTTCCATCCCAACAATCCATAAGTCCTCATCACTTCTGGGTCAGATTAAAAGTTCTTTTCTTCAACCCGGAAGCACGTCGTTCCTTCCGGTCATGTGATCATGACGCACTTCCGGTTTATAAGGCACGTAGCACTCTGTAAGCCTCCCTACAGTGGCTCCTGGTGGTCCCCATGGTATCCAGCAGGGTTGTTTATAAAAACTACAATGTCCATAATGCCCTGCTGGAATTTGGGGACCTTCCATGCTGCTGGGAGGGCTCCATCTGGTGGCCTGGAGGTGTGGACCGGAATATTTGGCCGGCCATCCCTCACAATATATTATTATTTTATATATATATATATATATATATATATATATATATTCGCGGCATTCGAAGTCTGTGTCACAATCTGATTGTATGGGTGGTTACCTACCAGGTAACGCTTGTGGTTGGCCAGCAATCTGCTAACATCCGCCACGGTGCCCTCAGTTTGTGAGGAGCAGATCATAGAATGGTTGAAATAGTTTACTGTCAAATAAATGCAAAGAGTACGCGACACGTGTTTCGCCCTCATTCTGGGCTCATCAGGCGTACACACTCCACTGTACACAAACCACACGCCGTGGCGCAATGTTAGGGGCATCGCCTCTGGCGCTGACGTCCGAGGTTCGATTCCCGAGAGGGAGTGCAGTGGAGTGTGTACGCCTGATGAGCCCAGAATGAGGGCGAAACACGTGTCGCGTACTCTTTGTATTTATTTGACAGTAAACTATTTCAACCATATATATATATATATATATATAGTGGTGAGTGGCTGGGGGTGGTACCAAGCTGGGACGCCCAGGAGGACCGGAGGAGTGATTACGCCTCCTCTTGACCACGAGGGTGGCGACTGCCCTGGTGGGCTTTGGGGACCACGAGAACGGAGCTTAGAAGCTCAAACCTATAAGGGCCCATGGTCACCGCCAGGGGGTGCCCCAATGCCTATGAAGCCCTGGCCCTCAGCACTTCCACCACACCCGGAAGTGCTGGGGGGAAGAAGACCAGGGACACCCGGAGTGCTTCCGGGTGTGCAGCCGGTACACTTAGGAGTGTCAGAGAAAGCTAATTGGGAGGAACCTGGAACACGTCCGGGTGTGTATAAAAGAGGCCGCCTCCCTCCGTTCGATGGCTGGAGTCAGGAGGAAGCAAGACGGAGCTCGGGAGGAGATGAGTGGAGGCAGACTAGAAAAAGAGGCATTGTGAGGCCTGGACTTTGGTGGAGTTTTAGGGTTGTGTGCTGTCACTTTGTATATATGAATCGTGCAAATGAACGTGTGTTGGGTGAACCATCGGTGTCCATCTGTCTGTGTCGGGGCCAGTTTCCACAATATATACATATACAATGCATATAGGTAAGGTTTTCTGTGATTTGGACATCTTGGTATCTGAAACTGTCCATGCTCTTTACCAGAGTTGTGTTAATTTGGGGGTGTTTTAGTTCCTCTGCTGTTTTTCTCCCAAAGTCCACAATCAGCTCTTTTGTCTTGCTGACATTCAGGTGAACACTGCTATCCTGACACCAGTGAGATAAACTCTCCACTTCACCTAGGTAAGCTTTATTTCCCAGAACCCCAAGTACTTCATTAGATCAAAAAATTGTGTGCATAAATTAAAAGCCTTTCCTCTATCAGATGTTAAAAGAAACTGATTAAATGGTTCAAGAGTTTTTTTTTTAGAGAACTGGAAAAATGGACATGGTAACAACGTTAATACACGTTTTAAGAAAATGGGGTTAAAAAATGTAGCAGAAATATTCAAATTACAATAGATTTGTGTTATGAAGTCAGTCTCTTCCACATAAAATTAAAGTCTTTATCTAAAAAAACCCATGCCAGTACTGGCTTTCCTTGGAACTATTAGAACATCTCTTACCTTCGGATGGCAGATTTCATAAGTTTGAAGTGCAGCCAGATAAAGCAGAACTAAACTATTCGGAGCTCTCTTTGTTTGATGTAGGATTCTGAATTCAGTTCTAAATTTGAGCTGCAAATATACGGGTGAGGGGTCAAAACTTGCAGTGCAACCATGCAGCTAAGGCCTTCTTATTATGTCCCTGAGTTAGGTGACCTGCACTCTATTACCAAAAAAAAAAAAAAAAAAAAAGATACACAGAAACAATAGTAAGTCACCTACGATAAAGGTGTCTGCCCACTTTACAATGATTATAATAATTAACCATCCATTTATTTTCAAGCTCTATTAACTGAGTTTAATAGTAACACATTTACCGTATTTACCTCCTTCAGATGCTTTTCATTATTAAATTTAAAGTAGGCATTCCCACATGCGGTGATGACAGCTGAATAGTGCGAGAACCAGAACATCTCACTCTCTTTTTTTTTTTTTTTTAACCTAAAGGGGCAAACTGTATAAAACTAATTTAAGATAAAGCAAATTTAAATTTGTTAACATTTCAACAGCTGTTGCTTTCACTGCCCTTTTTCATGGCAAAGAGAAAGGCTTAAAAATGGGATACAAAATAAGGACTACAGGCAGAGAAAAGATTTGTGAAGACATGGATGTAGAGCACAATTATCATTTGGACAAGAAACACTCCTGGCTACACCAAAAGCGCTCTGTAATGAGATTAGAATCTCTTTACACCACTAGCTACGTTAGCTGCAGGTTTAAAGCGTGACACACAAAATGTAATTACAACACTTACTTACAAGCTACATCAATGTTCACATACTCCAGACCTCAAATTTCTCTTTTATATAATATATATTGTCTCACACGCGTGTTTAGGAGACAACTATAGGGCTTGAATACATAGGATTCCACGCCGGACCAGGGGGAGGCGAAGTGCACTAATTCTCCCTCTCGATCTTTTGCAGACCATTCTAGGAAAATCCCGCCCGGCTCTGGAGCAGCCAATGATGTCACTTCCAGTTCCGGTCCTGATGACATCACTTCCTCCACTGGCCTTTAAAGCTGCCATCTTGTGTATAGACAGTCAGTTCTGTTTTGGACTCGACTGTGTGAACATGGCAATGTTTTTGCAACTGTTTTGCAGCCAGGAACAATTATATGGGTGGCTGCCCCATATCTCAACGTCTTATGGTCGTTTTTGTGACAATATGTAATTTATATAACTACATTTTATATGTTTATTGACAAATTGGTTAAATCTTTCGATAAGTGCATCAATATATTTATTTTTATACATAGTGTCATATTACGGTACACAAATATTTATATACACTACCGATCACAAGTTTTACAACACCTCAGTTTTTCTACAAAATTAATCAATTGAAATGCAATGGTGAAAAGGTAAGCAGGAAACTACCAGTGGATTGAATTTAAAGTTTAGGTTAGCAAAAGCTGAAAAAGAGGAAATCTCAGAATATTACAAGTGGGCCTTCTTCAGGGAATGACCAATAGGTTTCAACCTACAGATGTTCTGAAGCAATTGAAGTAAAATAAGCCTTGCAATTTGAAGCAAACAATTTGCACAGGTGTTCCAACTTCTGTCGATTAATTCAAAACCCTCCGACTCTGTCCAGTCTGCAATAGTCCACAGCTGGTATTTCAATGCCCTATTTTGTCCTTTAAGGAATGGCTTTCTTACTGCTACTCACCCTTTGAAACTTGCAGCACAAAGTCTCCTCTTCACAGTAGAAACTGAGACTTACAGAGTTGGAACAGACTGTGTTACTACACCCTCTGAAGTACTACTTGGACAATGTTACACTGATAATGGCAAGAAAACGGCTATTAAGTAAGTAAAGTTTATTTGTAAAGCGCCTTTAACAGACAAAAAGTCACAAAACGCTGCACACTAAAAGTAAGAAAAAAGAGAAAAAGATGGAACTAGGCAAGAGATAGACAAATTAAAATACACAGTAGAGTAAAATCTAACAAATACATGAAGTAAACTAAAATAAGTAGAAATAAAATAAAAATAAAATTAGTACCAATAAGACTCTAAGAAAAAGCCTGGCTAAACAAGAAAGTTTTTAACTGTTTTTTAAAAGAGATGACAGAGAAGGTGAAGAGGGAGATTGTTCCAGATCTTCGGTGCAAAGGACTGAAAGGCTTTATCCCCCCTTGTTTTTAATCTTGCACATGGAACAACAAACAGATTTTGAGTGTGAGATCTAAGCGTGCGAGAGGGTGTAAGTCTGAGAAGGAGATTGGATAAATAGACTGGAGCTTGGCCGTTCTATGCCCTATAAACAAGTACCAGAATTTTAAAATAAATCCTAAAATCCATCAGAAGCCAAAGTAGAGTATAAAATAGGTGTAATATGATCTCTCCTTGGAATGCGTTAGCAACTGGCCGCTGCATTTTGTATAGCTTGAAGGTGCGAAATGAATGATTTGTCCAATCCAGTAAACAATGCATTACAATAATCCATGCGTGAGGAAACCAATGCATGAACAATTTTTTCCAGCTTCGATGATGAAACTATAGAATGCAGTTTTGAAATGTTCCTTAAATTAAAGTAACAGGAAAGAGAAAAAGATTTAACATGTGAATTGAAACTCAAAGAAGAATCAAATATAACGCCTAGGTTTCGAACACTGGACTCCGCAGTCATGCAGAAAGATGCAAGCGCCTGATTAATCTTAGGATAAGTGACAGAGGAAGCCGCAATCTGGTTTCCATTTTGCTGGAATTTAAATATAAGTAATTGTTAGAGCCACTCATTTATATGTGAAACACAACCAACTAGTGAGAACAACTTATCAAGCTGGTATGGTTTAAAAGAAATATACAGCTGAATATCATCAGCTTAAAAGTGATCAGAGATATCTTTAAAACACTGAATGATCCCTAGTAAAGGAAGGGTTTAGAGAAGCAGTGGCAGATGAAAATTTACTCGTGCTAACGGAAAAGCTCCTATTTGATAAGTAGGATGAAAACCAGTCTAAGGAAGAATCAGAAATACCAGTCAACTGTCTAAATCTTTAAGTAAGATGTTATGATCCACAGTATCAAAAGCTGTACTAAGGTCGAGTAAAATGAGTAGGGAACAATTCCCTGCATCAGAAGCCATTAGGAGATTATTATAGACTTTTAAAAAAGCAGTCTCAGTGGAGTGCCGCTTTCGAAAGCCAGATTGTAAAAGATCAAAAATCTGTAAATTGTGTAATAGAGATTGAGATTGGATTTCACCAGCCTTTTCTTATTTTACTAATAAACAGCAATTTTGAAATTGGCTGATAACTGCACACAGAGCTAGGATCTATGTTGGGTTTTATAGTAAAGGAATTACCTCGGTGTGTTTAAAATAGGAGGGAACATACCCTTGCTTCAGAGAGCCAATGACTATAGACAGCAAAGATGGACCAATGCTTGTGATGCCTCCAAGTAAAACAGAAGGAGGTAATATCTCTAAAAATGTATGATGCAGGTTTCATCTTTCCAACTATTGTAAATAGATCATTAAGTGAAATTTGAGAGAACGAAGTAAAAGACTCTTCATGTGAGTATGAGTGACATCATCATACGGAGGGGAACTTAAGGAGATTTTGGATATCGAGTCCATCACCTTATTTACAAAATGGTTAACACATGTATTGCAATCATTATCTGAGAGAAGCAAAACATCCTGGGGAGAAGGTGTAACAATGTTCTTAATAGTATTGAATAATATCTCTGGATTATTTTTACTACAAGTTATAAAATCAGCAAAATAAGAAGACCTAGCTTCTTTCGCTGATTCATTATAAGAGTAAGTAATTCTTTAAAATTTTCACAGTGGACAACCAAACCTGTACACTTCTATAGATATTTGACTTTCCGACAGGACAGAAAGACCACGAGTGAGACTGTTAAGCCAAGGTATTCGAGAAACAGCAGAACGTTGACTTATTTTATAAGGGCCAACCTTATCAAGAATGACCTTGAAATGATAATTAAAAGAATTAACAAGGAGCTCATATATTATCGTAAGAACCAGACAAATTAAAAAGAGAAGAAAATTCAGAGTCAGTGGAGCAGAAACTGGAGCAGAATCAGAAACTTCCGGTTATGTATGAAGCAGGTCGGGGTTCCTACCTCTATGAGCAATAGCCGTCCACATTTTCAGATGGTAAGTAGGATGCGGAACAAAAAGTGGAGTGGTGGATGGCCTAGGGCAGATGGGTCTCAAGCAGTTGTGAGCGCAGTCCAAAAACAACACTCCTAGATCGACCCCACTCTCACCCTGATGACATAAGATTATAAATGGGAATCCGCAGCTCCATAATCTCTCAGAAGCTGATAAAGCAGCACAAGGAATCCGTCCATCCTCTGGCAGGATGACCAACGTGTAGGAAGGACCCTGACCAGCAACAGTGGAGGTACACTGAAAACTGCATTGTTTTTGAGAAGTGGTGGAAAAATAACATTCCGCTGAAACTGCAACTCATCGATTGTAGATCTGATCGCCAGTAGTGAGTGGCGATCAAATGTCCACAAAGAAAAGATGGCATCAGAGAAGAATGTACTAATAAAACAGGTAAACCATACAAATTCATATACCGAGGCAGAGGCAAGGCCAAACACATCTTCAACTGGTCATGTAATAATCACGAATTATTGCCGTTAGAAATGTAGGCCTTTCATTCAGAGAAACTGCCAAAAAAATGTCAAAGTGTCTGTGAGTACAGTGTCCTACACAATCCAAAGGCAACTGGAAACTGGGAGAAACTCTTGCAGGAAGAGATCTGGCAGACCAAAAGTAACAACCCAATTAGAAGACAAGTTTCTGAGTCTGACCAGCTGGCGTGATAGGTACCTCACAGCACAACAGCTTCAAGCACAGCTTAACAGTGGTCGCAAAAAGCACGTCTCAGTTTCTACTGCGAAGAGGAGATTTTGTGCAGCAGGTTTGACAGGGCGAGTGGCAGTAAGAAAGCCATTCCTTAAAGGACAAAGTAGGGCCTGGAAACACCGGCTATGGACTACTGCAGACTGGACAAAGTGAAAGGGTTTTGAAGTAATCCACAAAAGTTGGGGCACCTGTGCAAATTGTTTGCTTGAACTCACAAGGCTTAATTGACTTTAATTGCAGCAGAAGATCTGTAGGTTGTAAACTATTAGATGTTCCCTGAAGAAGGCCCACTTGTAAAATTCTGAAATTTCCTTTTTTTTTTTCAGCGTTTGCTAACCTAAACCTCTGCCAGTTTAATGTTTACCTTTTCACCATTTTAGGTCATTCATTGAATTTCAAATGATTAAATCTGAAGAAAAACTGATGTGTTCTAAAACTTTTGACAGATAGTTGTATATGCAATATATTATTTATATATGTATGTATGTATACACATGTACTCACACACACATCTCACTTTCTATACATACATCCATGCATCACATATCCATTCATAATCAATAAGCCTTTGAATATCACAAGTCATTTCACGTATTTGCTGAAGCAAGCAAAGATGGAGCAGCAGACAGTCATATATTCAGCACTGTAGTTACCGGGCAGGTGAGGTGACTTATGTTCCGCTTATTTCTTGAGTTTAATTTCTTTATTACTTGCACTATATCACCTCCCCTATCAGATGGTTTCTACACCAATGTTCATAACCAAGTAAATCAAAGAAAACCTGATGTGATATAAGCTGATATGAAGAATGAAATTGTTTATGTTTGATGAATATGTTAGAAGGTAACAGCAAAGTACCACCAATTATGTTTCTGGAAGTCAGGTTCTAAAGAGAAGTTCAACATTCACTAAAAACAGATGTGTCACTGCAGTCTTCTTACAGCCTTACTTTATATTCATTCTGCATTTAGACTTTTTATAAAAAGCCTCTTATTTTAATACCTTGTATTTGGCA